>NC_133771.1:143830885-143869518 GCF_003597395.2 Chelonoidis abingdonii
TTCACTACAGCAGGTGGGTATTGTAGTTGTAAGAACGCTTGATAGAGATCTTGTAGGTGTTTGTCTCTGTCTGAGGGATTGGAGCAAATGCGGTTGTATCTGAGAGCTTGGCTGTTGGCTGGTTGAAAGCTGGAGGCATGTAGGTAAGTATAGCGGTCAGTAGGTTTCCAGTATAGGGTGGTATTTATTTGACCATTGCTTATTAGCACTGTAGTGTCCAGGAAGTGAATTTCTTGTGTGGACTGGTCCAGGCTGAGGTAGATGGTAGGATAGAAATTGTTGAAATCATGGTGGAATTCCTCAAGAGCTTCTTTTCCATGGGTCCAGATGATGATGTCATCAATGTAGCGCAAGTAGAGTAGGGATGTTAGGAGATGAGACCTGAGGAAGTGTGTTTTAAGTCAGCCATAAAAATGTTGGCCATGCGGGTACCCATAGCAGGGCCGCTGACTTGAAGGTACCCATTGTCCCCAAATGTGAAATAGTTGTGGGTGAGGACAAAGTCACAAAGTTCAGCCACCATGTTTGCCGTGACATTATCAGGGACACTGTTCCTGGTGGCTTGTAGTCCATCTTTGTGTGGAATGTTGGTGTAGAGAGCTTCTACATCCATAGTGGCCAGGATTGTGTTTTCTGGAAGATCACCAATGGATTGTAGTTTCCTCAGGAAGTCAGTGGTGTCTCAGAGATACCTGGGAATGCTGGTAGTGTAGGGCCTCAGAAAAGAGTCTACATAGCTAGACAATCCTGCTGTCAGGGTGCCAATGCCTGAGATGATGGGGGCATCCAGGATTTCGAGGTTTATGGATCTTGGGTATCAGATAGAATACCCCTGGTCAGGGTTCTGGGGGGGGAGGGGGTGCAGATTTTTTTCTTGTGCTTTTCAGGGAGTTTCTTGAGCAGATGGTGTAGTTTTTCTTGGTAACCCTCAGTGGTATCGGAGGGTAATGGCCTGTAGAATGTGGTGTTAAGAGAGCTGCCTGACAGCCTCTCATTCATATTCTTTGTTTCAGTCATCACTAAAAAGTTTAGCAGCAATTGAACCTCTAACATAATGAATACCTATGAAAATGAGATAGGATCAGAATAGGGAAAGAACAAGTTAAAATTGCTTAGACAAGTCAGATGTCTTCAAGTCACCAGGCCTGATGAAATGCACCCTAGAATACTCAAGGAGCTGACTGAGGAGATATCTGAGCCATTAGTGATTATCTTTGAAAAGTCATGGAAGATGGGAGAGATTCCAGAGGAGTGGAAGAGGGCAAATATAGTGCCCATCTATAAAAAGGAAAATAAGGACATGCTAGGGAATTACACACCAGTCAGCTTAATTAAAACAGACACAAAATGCTTAATTAATTAAGCAATCAATTTGCAGATACCTACAAGATAATAAGGTTATAAGTAACAGTCAGCATGGCTTTTTCAAGAACAAGTATTGTCAAACCAACCTAATCGCTTTATTTGATAGGGTAGCAAGGATTGTGGAGAGGGCGGAAGCAGTAGATGTGGTATATCTTGACTTCAGTAAGGCTTTTGATACTGTCTCCCCTGACCTTCTTATAAACACTATAAGGAAATACAACCTAGATGGAAGTACTATAAGGTAGGTGTATAACTGGTTGGAAATCTGTTCCCAGAGAGTAGTCATCAGTGGTTCACGAGCAAGCTGGAAGGACATCTCAAGTGGGGTCCCACAGGGATCCATTTTGTGTCACATTCTGTTCAATATCTTCATCAGTGATTTAAGTAATGGCATAGAGAGTACACTTGTAAATTTTGCAGACGATACCAAGCTGGGAGGGGTTGCAAGTGCTTTGGAGGATAGGATTAAAATTCAAAATGATCTGGACAAACTGGAGGAATGGTCTGAAGTAAATAGGATGAAATTCAATAAGGACAAATTCAAAATACTCCACCTAGGAAGGAACAATCACTTGCGCACACACAAAATGGGAAATTTTTGCCTAGAAAGGAGTATTGGGGATCATAGTGGATCACAAGCTAAATATGAGTCAACATGTAACACTGTTGCAAGAAAAGCAAAGATAATTCTGGGCTATATTAGCAGGACTGTTGTAAGCAAGGCCTGAGAAGTAATTCTTCCGCTCCACTCTGCGTTGATGCAGCTTCTACTGGAGTATTATGTCCAGTTCTGGGCGCCGCATTTCAGGAAGAATGTGGACAAACTGGAGAAAGTCCAGAGAAGAGCAACAAAATGATTAACCGTCTACAAAACATGACCTGTGAGGAAAGATTGAACAAAATGGGTTTGTTTAGCCTGGAGAAGAGAAGACTGAGGGGGGACATAACAGTTTTCAAGTACATAAAAGGTGGTTATAAGAAAGAGGGAGAAAAACTGTTCTCGTTAACTCCTGAGGATAGGACAAGAAGCAACAGGCTTTAACAGTGGCAAGGGTGGTTTAGGTGGACATTAAGAAAAACTTCCTAACTGTCAGGGTAATTAAACACAGGAATAAGTCACCTAGAGAAGTTGTTGTATCTCCATCATTGGAGATTTTCAAGAGCAGGTTAGACAAACACCTGTCAGGGATGATCTATATAATACTTAGTCCTGACATGAGTGCAGGGGACTGGACTAGAAGACCTTTCAAGGTCCCTTCTGGTCCTATGATTCCATGTTTCTATAATATACAAGTCAAGGGAGTTATATGCCAGATTTCATCATCCAAAGATGTGGACTAATCTCTGAAAGTAAAATAAATAAAATGTAGTAACAATACTCGCTAATCTCAATGAAATCTTCATCAACGAAACACACCAGGCACCTTTTTCATTGTATTGTCAAGATGTGTGTTTGAGAAATGACATCTCCGGGCAGTACTGGGCATCAGTTGTTGACAAAGGAGGAAAATGTCCAGGGTTCTGTTACAGGTTAGCGTCTATTTTAAGTGGTCGGATTAAAATGTTTTAATCCATTTGTCCTTGATCCTCTGAGCCAAAGTATGATTAATCACAGTGCCTTTTGGCCAGCTATTGTCTGCTACACAGTCCTTAAAGGAGCAGTGCAAGAAGTTGGCTGTGATATCAAGATAGTCCAATGTATAACCTCTTTGTTGGTAGGCAGAGGTTAGGTTTCATCCGTCAATTTGATGGGACCAGGTACATTATAATGTGCTTCTTATCTATGTAAAAGTCTTTGCAGTCAGTTACTGAATCATGTCTGTTTCATCACTTCAACCCTGATAGCTTAGTGCAAGAGCTCTAAACTTTTGCTTGTGTTTTATAAACTACTTTTATTTTAACTATTCTGATTTCTAGCTGTGATTATCTCATGCAAGAAATATGACCTTCTGCTCTAAAAGAGTATTTAGTAAATAATTAAATAAACACATTTAAAAACAGGGTGAAATAATCACATTGAGCCCTTCTCTTCATAAACAGTTTCACAAGAAAGATTTTTATAACTCTCTTTCCTTATGTGGTACTCCAGAGATTGGAGAAATATCTGGCACTGAATGGTTTGGCTGATTTTTAAAGAAATTGCTCATGTGTCTTAGTATTATAAACATGTTACTTGCAAGACAGAGAGCAATCCTCACAGAACAGTTGAAAGCCTTTGTTTAGCATGTGACATCCCTTTTTTCTTTTATTTAACTGATTAAAAATCCATTTAATTCAAACGATTGAATCTCTTGCCTCACTTAGTTTTTTACTCTATCTCACAATGTATTTAATTTGTACAGACACAATGGTGTTGAGTTTCGTGAAATATCTTGTCGAAGTGTAATAATAATGTCTGCTCTTAGCTTGTTGTTGGAAGGTTTGTTGTGACCATTTCTACTACCTAAAGCATGCAACATTCCAACCTTGTCAGTATGTTTAAATTTGTCATGTACTAGTAGACTCTAGTGAAGTGTAAGAGTGTCTCCACCAAGCCTACTTGGAGCCAGGCGGAAATGAATCTGTCTGCCACAGATACTTATTCAGACAAAATTATTAATGTTTTGTGGCAGGGAAGTGGCTCCCCTTCTCGTTGGATTGAATGATGAGAGAAATTCTATCAGTCTTGATAAGGCTGTGGTCAGGCTGGAGTTTGGTCTAGAAGGTAGATAAAATGATTCTGCCTTCGGGGCTGCAAGGACGTCTGGTTTCTTTTTCCTGTATCTGTGCCAAAGTGTATCTCCCTTATTCATCTTGCAAGCTGTCTTTAAACTTAATCATGGTGAACTTTTTGTATATGTTTGCCTGACAATAAATTGGGGGGAGTGGGAGGTGAAAGTGCTGGAGAAAAACAATTTTATTATGATGGAAACAAGAAACTGCTCCCTCTGTTTAGATTAACCCTTAGTAAACTATCCAAATTTTATTCAAAGGCAGGATTTGAGAGCCTCTTTTGCACTGCAGAATAACTAGCTAAAAATGTAGGGTTTTTCACATGATCATGGATGTTGCATGTTTTTTACATTTACTGAGTGTTCCACTATTGCTGTAGCTGCACTGGAGGAAGTCCTTGCTGGAATAAAGCATTTTAGTTAAGTGAAGACATACATCTATCTGAATGAGGTGGATTCAAATTATGGAAATTTTACTTAATATTTATAAAGCATTGTACAGGTCTGATCCTGAGATTGCACACTGCTATGACTGGTCTCTGCAATTTATAGATTCATATATTCCAAGGCCAGAAGGCACCATTGTGCTCATCTAGTGGGACTCTCTGTGTAACGCAGGCCATAGAATTTCTGCAAAAAATCTCTATTTGGACTAGAGCATCTCTTTTTAGAAAAACATCCAGTCTTGATTTAAAAATTGCCAGTGATGGAGAATCCATCACAACCTTTGATAATGTGTCCCAATAGTTAATTACCCTGTTAACTATGTATGCCTGATTTTCAGTCTGAATTTCTCTAGCTTCAACTTCCAGCCATTGAATCTTGCTATATCTGTCTCTGCTACATTTAAGAGTCTGTTGTCAAATATGTGTTCCTCATGTAGGTACTTATGGACTGTAATCAAGTCACCCCCTTAACCTTCCCTTTGTTAAACTAAGTAGATTAAACTCCTTGAATCTGCCACTATAAGGCAGGTTTTCTAATTCTTTTACCATTCTTGGGCTCTTCTCTGAACCTCCAATTGATCAATATCCAAGGATCACATTCATCCTTTTGGCCATAGCACTGCACTTGGGAGTTCATGTTCATTTGGTTATCCATCACCACCTCTAAATCTTTCTCAGAGTCACTGTTTCTGAGGGTAGAGTCCCCCATTCTGTAAGTATGGCCTACATTCTCTGTTCATATATGTATACATTTACTTTTGCCCCTATTAACATGGATAGTGTTTGCTTGCAGTTGCCAGCTTACCAAGCAATTCAGATCCCTCTGTATCCGTGATCTGCCCTCTTCATTATTTACCACTCCCCTATTTTTTGTCTCCTCTGAAAACTTTATCAGTGATGATTTTGTTTTCTTCCAGATCATCTTTAAATAGTGTAGTGCCAAGGACTGATCTCTGTGGGAATCCCCCTAGAAAGACACCTGCTCAATGATGATTCCCATTTACAATTATATTTGGAGAACTATCCTGTTAGCCAACTTTTAATCCATGTAATGTGTGCCATATTAATTTTGTAGTATTCTAGTTTTTAATTAAAATGTCAGACTTCTGTAAGACATTTGATTTGATGCTGCATAACTATAATATATCAATACTATTACCTTTATCAACCAAACTTGTCATCTCATGGAAAAAGATATCAAGTGAGTTTAACAAGATTTTCCTTAAATCCATGTTGATTGGCATTAATTATATTACACTCCTTTGTCCTGTATCAACCTCTCCATTATCTTGTCCAAAATCAATGTCAGGTTGACAGATTTATAATTACCTGGGTCATCCCATTTACCCTTTTACAGTACTGGAACAACATTAGCTTTAAATTGGACAACCCACAATAGTGAATACTAACCCTCGTAGTAAGTGTTTGTAAGATTAGGTCTTATTTTAAAAAACACAAGAAATGATGACAGGTGAAGAAGGGAGGGGCAAAGACTATAAAAGAGAATGTGACTGATATTGTGCTTTGTATGAAACTTGTATAGTCTTGTGTTTTAATTGAGGCAATACGGTGGGGCAGAAAAGGAGTAGCTAGCAATGGAATGGAACTGAAAATTTGCTGAAAGGAGTGGATTTTGGGAAGGGCTTTAAAAATGGAAACTGAGCACTTTCAGGCCTGGATCCAGCAAAGCAGTTAAGCACATGCTTAATTTTAAGCATGTGAGTAGTCCTTATCACAGTTATTGGATTAATTGCACCTCTGACCCCTCCTGTCTGTCTGAACGCTCTTCTCTGTTCTGAGGCCTTGCGCCATCACCTGTCTCAGGACGGAATCACACAAGATCTCAGCAGGTCTGACTTGGGGCAGGTCTACACTACCGGTTAAGCTGATCTCACTTACATCACTCAGGAGTGTGAAAAGTGACACAAGTTTTGCTCTGTGTCAGCAGGTGATGCTCTCCCGCCAACAATGCTTATGCTTCTCGCTGAGGTAGAGTAATTATGCTGGTGAGAGAGCGCTCTCCCATCGGCATAGCGTGTCTTCACCAGACATGCTACAGTGGCACCATTGCATTGGTGCAGCTCTGCTGTTGTAGTGCTGTAGTGTAGACTGGCCCTACAATTCTTTACCCATCAGCAGCAATGACTGTGGTAATACAGTGACCAAACAGCCCCCTAAAAAGCAAAGCATTATTTATTTAGAACCAAAGCATTTAGGAGAAAACATCTTAAAAACAATAAACCAGTCTATATGCGCACCCACCTTTGCCAGAGGCTTGCCATTCCATGGATCTAGGGATGAAACCAACTTTTTTAGATGTCCTCTGCAGAGTGTCTCTCTGTCAGCCTGTCCCTCTAGAAAGCTCCTGACAATTGACACCCTCCCCGTTTCCAACAAAGGGCTTTTTAGGAGATCTGTGTCACATCAACCTGGATGTATGCCATTGTTCTGTAACTGTCCTCCCTTTTCTCCTTCACCCCAGTGGGGTTTTCTTGTATAGAAATGTTGCTTTCCTGGTTGTTTTTCCCACAGTCCCCTATGAAGTTAGATAAATATATTCATACAGGAAATTATAATAACTCACCATAGTTAAACAGTAACTTTATCTCTCTGACCAGGTCGCTTACAGTGTTCAAAAAAAATATTACATCTGAGTAAAACTCATTAAATAGCACCTCCATCTGCATTGACACTGAAGTCAATAGCAGGGGAGTGAGAAAAAAGGCACAAAAATGTGAGTGAGCCAAAGGAGATTGACACCAAGGTAAGATGAGTGAGCAGCACAAAAGGTGTGAGAGTAAAAGTAAGTAGAAACAATGGGATGTAGATGAAGTAAAATTATGGTAAGCCTTGAAAATGACATAAAGGAGTCTGAACTTTATGCAGAATGAAGCAGGAACCCAGTGAAGAGAGCTGAGATAGGGTTGATATCGTCAGAGCAGTAAGTAAAAGTGTATGTTTTAGCAAAATCTATCCTACTTTATTATTGATATAAAAATATTAAGACTAGTTTCTTAAACTGTCTATTAAAGAACAGTAAAATGTGTATGAGTAAATGAGCTTGTGACCTTTAATTTTTATATAGTGTACATCTTCTTCCAGGATTATGACATATAACTGACCTACTTTTTTCTGATTCACTTGAAACTGTGAATTTGTTCAGTGGTTTTGTGTTTTAATAGCTAGAACATTTATCACAAAAATGGGGCCCAACCTCACAGTGCTTACTTAGACAAAACATATTTAGGAATATAGCAGTTGGATCAGATCAGTGATCCATCAAATCCAGTGACCTGCTTCCCAGTGGACAACACCAGATGCTCTGGGGGAAGGTGCAAGAAGCCCTGCAGTAGTCAGTTATGGAATAATTTGCCCCCAGGAAAAGTTTCCTCTTAACCCCTTTAGTAAGGGGTGAGTTTGTTCCTTGAGGCATGAAGGCTTATATCCCTTCCAAGATTCTTGTTTGTTGTTAGAATTGTGGACTTTCCACGGTTCTCAGCCCTTCCCCTCGATCTTTTTATTGATTTGGTATTTTTCCCTTTGTCGTCATTTCTTTTGTTTTATTCCTGTGTGGCTAATACTATATTTTTGATGCTAGTGCAGGTTGTTCTCTTTAATTTTGTTCATACTTTATAGCTATTTAAATATAATTTCTGTTTTAATTTTTTTGCAAGTATTGCTGATTGGTATGGTCATAGGCACTTTATGCATTATAAGAATCAACATATATTTCAATATATATTAAATCAGTCATACATAGATATGACTAATTTTTAGCATATTTCTTAATAGAACAAATAGAAAATATATTAGCCAAGGTTGTACTCACTTTTCTGCCTTATGCTTATCTACTTTTGAAAATTCCTTTCATATATATATATATAGATGAAAACACAATGGAAATGCTAAATATAATTATTTGCATAATTCTAAATTAGTAATTTAAATATTGACAAATCCCGTGCACATCATGGCACGTATTATAAAACATGGCAGTTGGCAAAGAAAAGGGAATTTAAAATGAGTTCATTCCTCTGTCCACTTCATCATAGTGAAAAAGTACAAACATACTGACTCCCAAGGAAGGGAGGAAACTGCTGATGACATTTCAAAGTCATGTCCAACTAATCTAAAGTATTAGTTTAGCTGGTGGCTGCTTATCTGCCCTTTTGATTTCTGTAATTTTAAGTGGTAGAAATTTTCAAAACTGTATGTTTTTAGAGCTTTTTGAAAGGAGAAATCAGTACATTTTAATTTTAAATTTAAACAAAAACCTGGATTAAGTCATATTTTCAGCCTTCAGAATAGATGTTTGCACATAGCAACAATTAATAATAGTTTAGTTGCTTTTGGATTTAGCACTGAAGAAGCCTAATGACCACAGCTGTAGGCTAGAGATAAAAGGTAATACTTTAACCAGATTTCTTGTATGTAATACTGCAGTTTAACACACACACGATGCTTTCCATTTTTTATGTAGTCACAAATTAAGCCTCACACAGCACCCCAGTGATGCAGGTAAATTTTATCTTCATTTTACAGATGAAGAAGCTTAGTTTCTGATTCTAAAGATGCATGCAGGTGGAGTTGTATTGACTTCATTGAGGCTTCCTGCAAGCACAAGAATCTGCCTGCATGCATCTCATCACAGGAGCAGGAGGCCAAGAGACAGACAGGTTAAAGTAGCCCAAAGCCACACAATGAGTAAGTGGTTTGTCTGTGAGTAGAATTCAGTAGTTCCTGGCTCCCAGCTTTGGGTCCTGTCCACTAGACCACACTATTTTTCACTTACTACATTTATAGAGCCATAAATTACATATTCACAGGCTCAAGAGAAGTTCTTTTTTTAGTGTTGGCCATGCATCCTACCAAAACCTGGCACATTGTCTTAGAACATAAGTCACACAGCACCATGTACCTTTTATAAAGAAATCTAGAGTAGAAGCAGTTGAAGATCTCTTAGTGCCTAATACTGGGCTGCACAGTCCTGAAGAATTAAAGACCTAATTTTCCAAACTGGAAGACAAGACCTATTAAGAGTCCAAGTTTAATTGCCAATTGGCTTGTACCATGTCTCTGCAAGAACTATCCTGCAAACACTCAAAGCTGCAGTTGGAGATTTCAACATATATAAACAGGTCCAGATTAAAGATTTTTGGGGCCCTGTACTCTGTGGATGTTGGGGGTCCTGCCTTCCTTAAAGTAAACAGTGCACGTGATATACAGGACAATCTGCCATCTTAGGCGAAAAGTCAGTATGCTGCTCTCCTCTTGCCCCCTAAAACAGAGGTTCTACACTGTGGGGGTGCTGTGGATTTTCAGGGGGAGGGCATGATGAGTCTGCTGATGATTCAGTGGCTATGGTAGAAGTATGGGCTGAGCCAAGTGCCACTCATTCAGATCTGACCCAGGCACGCCTCTGTCATGACGTGGAGAGGGGCAAATTTGAGCAGGTTGGCCAGGTTTTTCAACAGTGACAAGTCCTATTGTCTCTCAAAACAAGCCACTCCTTAACAAGCCAATATAAACACTGCAGTTCTCTTCAAAAGCTGTAGTAATACAAAACAGCAGCAGTGAACTTACTGATTTCCACCCCACCTATGACTTGTTATGGTATGCAGAGAACGTATGCTTCCCGCCCCCTCCTCCCGGCCAAAACACACACACTTTGCCAAACTAGACTGAGATCCATATGTTACAGCAGCTGTTGCCCAGCCCCTGCCCAAGCTAGAATGGAAGCAGCAGAGGTGGGAATACAGAGTCTGGGGGAAGGTGAGGACTTGCTGGCTAGATCACATCGTGGGGGTCCTCTGTATTTTTTAACCCAAAGGGAGAGCTGAAGGAGGAAAGCTGGCAGGCTGGGGCTGTTTCCAATGTAAATTATCCTCCTGAGAAGTGAGTTCCCTCTGTAGGAGAAACAGGCCAGAGGGTTGGGAACCTCTGAGGATACTGCCTCACAGTCCTCTCTGTCAGAGCAGCACGTCCAGAGCAGGAGTGCTCTCTTTCAGTTGCTGCCAGCCCTGTGCGGTATAAACAGCCCCTGCACAAGGTTTCCTCAGTAAAATGCTCCCTACCCCACAAAATCCCACACAAGCCATTGAATACCCCTCCCATCCCACCCCACATATACCCAAATGACCCTCCATCAGCTTCCTCTTCTCCTGACTGCCCCCATACACACCACACCAGCAGCCCTGACATTCATTCCACTGACTTCAGCCCCAGCATCCCCCATTCTCCCCAAATCCCCACTGACCTTCCAGGATCCCAATCTCAGCTCCAGCCTCTCACCCTGCAGTCCCCAACACTCCCCATTCACCTCAGAGCCCACCATCAACTTGCCCCCCAGCCCTTCACACACTACCTGCTTCCTGGCCACTCACCAGAGTGCCTCCCCAGGATCAGTTCCTCCTGATCAACTTCTGTAGCACTTTTCATAATTAGAGCTAGTTGAAATATAGAGACATTTTCACTAAAAGTTATGGTTATTTCTTCCCTTTTCTGAATGAAATTCAAACTTTAATTAAACTTTGTCAATTTTGGTATTTGAAATATCTTAACCAGCTCTAAGTTACAATATTATCTGGTTTAGAAATATTTTTATTAGAATGGAGGGGAAATCAGTGTTGAATAGATCAAAGCTTCCACTGATAAAGGTAGAATTTTAGCACCGTATTGATGAAGTACTTACAATATATGCGAGTGGTTTTTTGTTTTGTTCTCATTGTAATGCTAAGAACAGTTAGTTTTCTCTTGGATCTTCCTGGGTGTCTCTGACATCTACCAGAAAATATCCAAGTCAGCGACTTTGCATTGACTCGCAGTCGACAACAGAAGTGCCATGTGTGGTCATAAATAAAACACAATGGCCAGTATGTCCCAGAAAAGGGTCACTTAGTTGGGATGGAGCATGGAACTAAAGCTTCCCTGATGTTACTGGACAGCAATTTCCAGATCAGAGTGAGTTGGCTTAGAGAAATATTGTGGGGTGTTTCATACCATCTGTTCTTTGCATTAGAGGTTGTTGAGAAGCCTTAGTATTTGCAGAATATCAATTATTTAGCATAACCCATGAATTTGTTGATGAGTTAGGATCACATACTAGGCCACATGGAGCTCTGCTGATTTACACTAGCCAAGAATCTGACCCACTTTCTCTAAAGTGGGATATGCCACTAATCTAGCAGTTATAATTGCATAAAATGATAGATACACTGTTATAATATATATTAATCTTAGTAATAGACCCTTTTTAATGTCTCAAATGTCTAAAGAGACAAGGAGGGGGAGGTAATATCTTTTATTGGAAAAAATGTCCAATAGATTATTAGGAAGTGACCACAGGAGATAGGAGACTTTTTTCTTCCTTCAAATGTGATCAAATTTACATAGAAGTCAATTAGAAAGGGTAAATCGGTCTTTGAAAGTGAACAAACAAGTCCTGTGAACTTGACTGCATTTTAAACCCTCTGTCTAAGCTGCTGTTCTGCAGCTACCACTACATCTTGGCTGCTACCTTTATTGAACCCATTTTAAATATCTTCTACAAAAGCTGCGTTACTTGGCTGTTAAGCATTTTTGCAAAGGCTCTGTGTATATTGTGCAGCACTCTCTCATCTGCTTCTCATTTAGACTGCAAATGCAGTTTCAAAATAACGTGTAATCACCTTTTTAAAAAAACCTGTACGATTAGAAACATTTCTGTATTTGTTCAGTTTAAGATGCTGAGTGCAGTCAGAGCTGTGATTTCACAGCTGGCAGAGAATCAGGATGAAAGCTGACGTGTAAAAGGATACATTTGTGAAAAAGCTGGGGGATGTTGGCTGAAGTTGGATAAAAGGGACAGTGACTTGACACCAAATTTTCAAAAGTGTGCAGGAGACACAATTGGGGTCACTTTTTCACTGGGTGCTGAGAAAAAACTGGCCACTTACATTTCAGTTTCTAAATGGGAACTGGTCTCTCTTGAAAATCTGGCCCTTAACATAAAACAATGATTTTTTTTTTTTTAAACTGCTTCTCACATTGCTCCTTATAGTCACAGCGAAATAGCAGACATGCAAGTGGTTTGGAGACTATCCATTGGGACCAGCCCAAGGATGTATCATTGGTCTCTGTACTCATTCCTTCAATATCTTTTTCCTGTTTATTTCCCACTGTTGGATGATGATGAAAAGACAAATTAAGCTCTCTCCAAAATTCACACTGCCGGCAACTATACAGAAAGTCAATGTGGGTTTTACCTGACTCTCTTTTGCTATCCTTTTCTTTATAAAGTACATTGCCATCCCTCACTCAGGAGTCCACCCTATTAAGAATCACCATTTACTGTAGAAGCCTCTGAAACATAAAGGTTCAGTAACGGAATGCCTGACACAGGATCAATGCTTCAAACACCCAATGGCAATATCAGATTGAGCTGCAAATCAATCAAAATCTTAATGAAGCAAACACATTTGAAATGGTGTCCTGGAGCTCACCAGAACTGAGCTCTGGCAGGCTACTGACAGGAGCAGGTCCTAGGGCAGGGGTAGGCAACCTATGGCACGTGTGCCAAAGGCGGCATGCAAACTGATTTTCAGTGGCACTCACTCTGCCCCTGTCCTGGCTACCTGTCCATGGGGCTCTGCATTTTAATTTAATTTTAAAAGAAGCTTCTTAAACATTTTAAAAACCTTATTTACTTTACATACAACAATAGTTTAGCTATATATTATAGACTTATAGAAAGAGACCTTCTAGAAACATTACAATGTATTACTGGTACAGAAAACCTTAACTTAGAGTGAATAAATGAAGACTTGGCATACCACTTCTGAAAGGTTGTCTACCCCTGTCCTAGGGGATAGTACTCCACTGACAACACCCTGCTCTGGACCCAGGAAGGTTTATCCTAACATAGATGCTGTGTTTGCTGAGCATCATTTAATTAGTCCTGACTTGCAGCCCTCCTCACATGAAGGATCTGTATTGAAGCAAGTACTCCCATTGTGAAAAACCCTCAGCTTTGGAACCTATTCCTCTCTTTGGTCCAAAAAAGCCCAAATGTGTCGCTGTTCAGAGCCTGCTGCAAGGCTACTCAGGCTTTTGGAGAGGAAGGAGCGTAATAAGAGCTATTTTTGGTTGGGGAGAGAGCATTGCTTGAGCTTGATTTATTGTAGGTTGGAGGAGCAGCTATTAGCTTTATTTTGTACATTTAGTATCTGACAAAGGTGCTTGAACAGGCATAGGGTGGTGTTGGGTTTGTACATACTTATTGTAAATCAAAATATATAAATACTTATGTGAGTAAGGATTCCAGACTAGCCTCCAATCCTCCAATCACTGACTACTGTGAGCGGTCTCGCTGATGTCAGCTCCTAATAATAAGCACTGATCCCAGCAGTAAATGATCACAGAATCAGGACCAGAGACTGTAAACTGCTCTGAAACTGAAAAACATTTTTGTTTGTATTTTAAATTGAAAACCAAGTTTTCTCAATTATGAATATGAAAGCAAAGACAGACATTTATGCTGAATCATTTCATAAGTTTCTTCCAAAATGAATTAAATCATTGGATAAATGAAGGAAAATTTGGGGAATAGTTGTAGAACTGATAAATGAAATTGTTTTTAATTGTTCACTTTATTAATGTAAGTTCTGTTCACCATTCACTACACTTGCCTGCATTGTAACTTCTGTTCACTGTTTGATTTTGTATTTCATATGACTTGGCATTGTGCCTCTCTCATACAACTTTGTATTAGAAAATTGGTAGAAAACTTTGTATCAAATGTTATAGCCCCTAAAGATAGTATAGTTAAAGTGAAAGAAACATGTGCCTTTTTGCTAGAAGTAGAATAAGATCTTCCCCCCACTCTGTAATCAATTGCCCCATTGACTGAATGAGGTGTGAATGAGTGAGGCTTGGAAGACACCCATCTCCAGACAGCTACAACAGTTGAAGAGGGAATGGAAGCCAGAGCAAAGGACAATACAACTTGTCAAGTGGGCCCAATAAAGAAAAGCAGACATATTGACGACCTCAGGGATTAGAAGCAAGCACCTTCTTTAGAAAACGCCCTCTTTGAGCAGCATTGGGACAACACCCAGAAAAAAAGCAGCACAAAGACCAACGGACACAGACCCAGATTTTGAATCTGGTCTGGATTTGCATAAGAGGGAAGCTGCTATAAATACAAGGTGTCTTGCAGAAGGACCCTGGGTCTCGTCTTGTCACCATCGGAGCATCGATCCGGATCGGCAGAAGCCCGGCTCCACCCCTCCCCCATCTAACTCACCTGGCCAGTGCAGTTAAGGGGAGCAACTAGTTGGTAACAACAGCAAGACGGAGTGTGTTTGTGTCTGTGTGTGTGTGTGTGTGTGTCAACGCATGACTGTAATATATCATATGCATATGATAGAGTATTAATTAATACCTGTATTACTAATAAATGTGGCGTTTTGCCTTAATCCCCCTGAAAAGATCCCGTATAGTACTTTGAGTACAACATAGTCAGGATCAAGAGTGGCAAAGCTTTTTTGGCAGTATGCAGACAATGAAATGTTGAGGGGTCATTTCAGAAGTGTAAACAATGAATGATGGAAATGCAGTTTCCAATACGTACACTTGCAAAGCAACTTTTTGGGTCAGGCAGTATATTTTTTAACCGTGATATAATTGCATCCTAATTTTAATGATATGGTAGAGAATGTGATTTTTATGTTCACTAATTAGAAGTGATTGCACCTTCCCTGGTAAATTATACAGTCTTCTTGGTGGTATTGTAATAGCAAATACTTATTATAAATGGCATTTTGCAGACCATTGCATATTCATGTATGGGGGGAGTGAGGGAGTTACACATTTGTTGTCTTTAAACCTTAATCTTTGATTCACATATTGTGCTTTCTTGCAAATGGCTTTAACCCAGTGAAATATTCATCAAAATTTCTTTCTTCAGGGTTAAAGAAGCAGAAGAAGTGTGCAGACAGAAAAAGGGGAAATCACTTTATAATATAAAGCCAAGACACGATTCTGGAATAGTAAGAACAGATTGCATTATTATTATTATTATACTGCTCCTATTAACTTTTTCTTTTTTTCTTTGTTCTTTTTGCATTTTGTGTGTCCGTTATCCTGACATACTTAGTTAATATTTATTTTTAAATGTGTCTGAATTTAGCTTTTTTGTGAAAGGTGCCAGATTGACAACCCTGAAGTCCTATATTTATCCACAGAACAGACGCAACTCAGGTAGTGGCAGTGAAAATTTCCTCACAGTGCCCTGCCAATGTGCCTTGTCCCCCTGTACCTGGAAGAGACGGACCTTTGTGGTGGGTGAGGAGGTAGCTCAGTCTCCAGACTCATCCAATGATTAGCCCCACTACTCAGGCTTCCAGTTGTTGCCAATTGTGATGGGGGATTTTGTGATGCGGTCACCTGTCCCCTGGGCCATGGATGACCTATTAGATGCCAGTGACTGTAAATCACTATGCACCTGGGCTGGATTAGAGACAGAGATCTAGAAAAAGATACTCTACTTTTACTAATCTCTTGAGCTATATACAGCTCCCTATAAACTATGGCCTTGATCCTGAAGATACTTACACATATCTTTAGTTTTAAGTACATGAGCAATTCCTATTAACTTCAGTGGCCATCTACTCAAATTGCTAAAGTTAAGTGCATGCATAAGCATTTTCAGGACATGGGCCTATTTTACAATGGCTGGATTTTTTTTCCCCAGTGGAATATTAATCTGGTACATAATTTTCATAGTGTCTTCCCATGCTTCTTTTTTGGCAATATTTAAAAATGAATGACTATTTCCTTGGTCATGTTTTTTTTCCTAAAAACATGATTCAGTTTGTTTTCTATTTAATGATATTTTATGAATCATTGTGACATGTGACATATGACCTTGAAATGAAACATGTTGTCATTTACCATAATCTCTCTGGCATAATCCAACTCACGGAGAAAAGAATTATTGCTGTTGTTTCTCGTTGTAACTGGCCATGGTTAGTGACACGGAAATGTAAATGAAGTAATAGCTTGGCTACGAATGGTAAACTAGGTCTTAGTTTATCAACCTTATTTGTAATCACATCAAGATGTAGGTTTTAAAAACTTGTTTGGTTGAATTTTTCCACTTTGTAAGAATAAAATCATGCAGATTTATGGTATTATTTAAGAACAGCCGTGCATTTAAATAAGTTTATAATTATTTCTATTGCTATTGTGCCTAACGGCCCAATTGGGGATCAGAACTCCATTGTGCTAGACACTGTACATACAACAAAAGGATGGACCCTGCCCCCAAAACCATAGGCATGGTTAGCCATCTTGTACTTTAATCTGTTTAAAACTGAGTTTGTTGCAGGGTTTTGTAAGTAAACTATATATTCGATGTATTTGGTGATCAGCCTACATATCCCTGTGCTTTACATATTTGCATAATACATATGTTTATATATGGTAACTTACCTTCTTACCGTGTTTCTTTTCAGAAAGCAAAGATAAGTATGAAGATTTGAGAGAAGAAATGCAAAAGCCATTGCCAGCTGATCAGGAAAACTCAACATGTCTGTTGGGGGCAGGAAAGGATCATTTGTTTTCTTCTTGGCCTTTCAAATTTGCTTTTTGTTCTCTAGAGTTTCTCACTGATAGATGTGTACTGTTCATTCATGAATGAATGTAATCACTGTAATTGAGTGCCCAGCAATAGACTAGTTATGGACATGAGACAAGTTCCATATATCTTATGCCTCGTTCTCCACCCAAAAACTGGTATTTTGTAAAGTTCATGGTCTAATACCAGTAGACCAAACCAGCATGCCTAAGAGGCAGCATCTGCATCAGTTCTGAAGATGCTGAAAATTCTATTAAAGTTGAACTTCACAAGAATGCTACTTGATACAGTAAAATATTTCCATTCCTACTGGCAACATCTGTCTAACACACATACTCCATGCCACTGCATTTAGATTAGGGAAAAAAATGTTACTTCTAGTGAATTGTTTGTATCTGTTTCACGTTGACATTTGTAGTTTGTATTTTGAATTGTTAAGTGCTGTTTATACGGTATAATCAATGCTTTCTCAACTTGTTTGGTTGCCCTCCATGACTAAATATTTGTGGAACAAGATGTTTACTTTAACTATCTTTAAAATCAATAAGGCAGCATACTTTTTCTTCATCTTTTGCCAGATAGTGAATAGCAGGAGGGGGGAGTTGGAAAACCTGAACCAAAAACATTTAAGTGAAAAGCAGTAAACACAGAAAATCACAGGAGTACTTCAGAGGATAAAAGAGGAACTCGGGCACTATAGCTTGCTAACATGTAAAGCAGCTGATTTGTATACAGAAAAACTTTAGGGATATTACAGTTATATTGCTGATTATTTGAGTCATATAGGATTCTCAGGACTACGATGTTTCTAGCTAGGCTTCCTTTCTGAATTATCTTTTCAATTAATTTAAGACTTCCTTTACAAGGGATATGAAAAGATATATCTAGGAATTGGCATTAGAGAAATACAGTAGTCAACTCTAGTGACAAAACAAAGGTGATTGACTAATTCATGTCAATTTCACATTTAACATCAGAGTCATAAACTTTTCTCTCTAAGTAGTCCATACCATTGGTTAGGAGGCAATGGAAATCTGTGATTATGCCTTCCTTTTTAAGCCACATGATTAATTTCTATTTGTGATCTGGAAATTAACCTAACGATTTATTAGTTTGATTTGTTGACCTAGTAAAGACCCTCTGCCCCAGATGTAACTGCTGAACCCAACATGAATTGCCCTTGTAACCATTCTCTCTCAAAGCACTGTTTTCTTGGAAACAGCAAGGTGTGGCATGAATTGGGTTCACATGCTCACAATCTCTTAGCATTGAAGACACAGGGGTAGCATAAACTTCTGAGTGGTTTGAGGTCTAACCTGCTGGGGTGGATTATTCCCTGTCTAGCTTAGTATATCATAAGACATTCCTGGCTGTCCAGAGGCAAATATACTGTACCAGGTGTCATAAGAGCAATGTCAAATATGACCTCAGGAATCCATTGTTAGTCACTTATACTAAACACTAGAAAATATGTTCTTCACTTGTGTGAAAAATAAGTCTCCTGTAGCTTGATAAAACTATATGAAATTCTGTGTTCACGATAATTTCTGGCAAGAATGTGATTACCAAGAACTGATTTCTAAAATCATGTGTTGTTGGGAGTAGTGTTACTTCTTGCAAAAGGGAAAAGAGATTATTTGCTGTTATGAGTAACCTATGGAAAGTAACTTTAAAAATAAAGTTTATTTTAATGGCACTGATTCAAACCTATGTTTGTATTTATGTAAACTATAGTCTTTTGCTCTTAATTTTTGCATTTATTTTATTTATGTGCAAGGATACAGTCGCATGTTTTGGTTTTCTAGCCTTCCTGTTCCCTTCAGTACCTACGGTATGTATATTACCATACTAAATGAAATAATAGGATATCTAACAGAGATCACTATGTGCAATACTGTATTTAGTGTTTCTACTTCAGTTTTTTTAGAATGTTAATTTATATGAAAATAAAAGGAATAATGAGACCAAAGGTGCTTTTTTTTTTTGTTCACTGATAATTATGCTGTCTCAATGAGGGCCCTGTCAGCAGAACTGATGTAATTCACTTGTGGAAAGGGGTTACTCCCTATCCTTTAGCATGTGGGGAGAAGGTGTTGGGCAGTGAATCCACACCTATATGGATATCTCCTTTACACAGGGCTGTGGAGGGACTTCTACAGCTCTATTCTATTTTATATAGGATCTTTTACTACTTTCATGTCATAGTATCTGAGTGCCTTCCAACAGTGCATTAAGCAAGGTGACCATCATCTCTCGGCTGGTTCATTCTCTCACTCTATGGCTGGGAAGCTGCTCTGTGGCCCAAACAGAGGATTCTTACTAGTCCCCAGTCCTTGCTTGCCAATAGGATTTTTCCCTACAAATAGAGGGAAGTTAATAGTCTGGTAAAATGTGTATTTGGACAAAGACTTTGTGTACATACAGATGCATTGCTGCATATAAAATATGAAGCAGTTAATTATTACATCATCTAGTAATCTAGTGCCACTACCATGCGCATCTCACTATTTCAGGATGTAGTATAAAACCAGTTGCACATGTAACAGGGATAACCCAAACCAATCTGAGTGATCAGTTTCTAAAAGCAGAGTTCCAAGAGGTGGCAGCAGCTGGTAGCAACACAAAGGACTTTTAGGATACAGGCAGCTTGAATGGTTTTCTTACTTTTTCATATTCTTGAACCAATTCTTCCTTTCAGACTGTGCCTCCTAGTCCAGATTCTATACCTACCCCCTTTGTAATTGTAGTGCTTGGTGAGTTGGAAAAAGTAAAATCAATCATGAGTGTATTTATTTCACACCTCTCGTAGTTGATGTTAGGATAGCATTAAGGACACTAGATGTAAATATGGCTTGTAAATGTGGTAGATGCATCTACTTTAATTCTCCTCTCTGGTTACAAAAGATCATAATCTACCTTCATTGCCTACCATTTGAACTAATACTATAGTACTCCTGTATCCAGGTCATGAAGTAGCTTTACAGGCCACTTGGAAGTTGGAAATACCCTATAAAGTCTATAGTTTTAGAACCAATAGGTCACACTGGACTTAAACACCTTCCACACTGGCAACCCGTCATACAGTTGCATTCCATGGTGATAAATATGGGATAGTTTAGAGAGAGGATCCTTTCAGCCTTCTCAGCCAGGTTTGGTACTGCAATGCAGCATCTCAGAGAGGGGAAATGGACTTGCCTTTAAAATAAAATATAACAGCACAGAATGAAGGGCTGATAAAGATACAAGTGTGGCTGAATATCCCAAGTCTTTAATTTGGAGAGGCAAGAAACCCATTTGTCATACTTTCTTTGACAGGATACAGATGGATTTTTGTGGATGCTGAGATCCCTGGAACCAAAATTATGCTTCACATATGAACAAGGGTTTTTTTTTTTAGGCATTGACTCCTATGACCAGTTGCCTCACTGCAAATGGGCTGGGGTCCCACAGATCCTTCTGCAGAACCTCACTTGATCCCCTTGCCATGTCCAGTCTGCTGCTTGTGCTGCACAGCCCTGCTTATTCCCTGGAACCTGCATAGAGCAGCTCAGTGCCATAACAGGTAACAAGATGAAATGCCACTCTAGCATCTTTGTCAGAATGACTCAGCTCTGACGAATCGAGGTGACGTGCATTTCTCTTTTCAGGCTGTATAAATGCTAATTCACTTAGTAATGTGTGCCGCTTAATTCTTTTTCAGGTTCAATCTTGTGAATTCCTCCAATGCATTTGTACATTTATATGGCAACCACTTACCCCTTCAAGTTCCATTAGCACATGAAGAGAAAAAAGAATGGAAGTGAACTTAGCACTGCTGAATACAGGAAGCAATGTGGTCTAGTTATATGTATTTAAATAGAAAATGTTAACATGCAAAACTGTTCAGTTTACATTTAGTCTCTGGCAAAGCCTGTAAGCACAAGAGGTCAACAGAGAGCTAGAGATGGGGACAATACTTTGAGTAAAATAAATTACCCCATCTCATGCTTTTAATAAAGATTGAGGTTCAGATCCTCAAAGGTATTGAGTGCCTTAACTCCCCTATTGAAATCAATGGAAGATAGGCTCCTAAGTCCCTTTGAGGAACTGGGACTCACACACTTTAGTATCAACACTGCATTTCAGTGTTCACAGTTGCTTTATAAGGTGATATAGCATTAGGGACCAAATTAACCTGTTCATAGAGAAAGTGCTAAAGACAAAAAGGTGTTTTAGCCCAGGACGTGTTCATCTCTACTGTATCTCTGTATTTGTCACTCCAATTCCCAGCTCCTAGGAAAGACACTCTAGGTCCTAGGCAATCTGAATGATACGTGTTGCTGACAGCTAAACTGTACATCATAGACTTGTGTTATCTTCTACTGTCTCCAGTTCTCCTGAAGTTTCTGCATCTTTCAGGGTAGTCAGGAACTTTGTTTGTCATCTGTCACCACTAGTGGCCACTGTTCAATGTGCATTGCAACACCTAATGCCTAGGCATCCTGCCACCCAGTAGAATCAACTTAAGTGCACCATGTATTTTATGAGGAGCGTTAGGTGCCTAAGAAAAGGATTCGCTGAAGCCAGCTGAGCAGGGAGCTGAAGAAGCTACCCACCAGAGAAATGAAGAGGAAAGGGGAGATGATTAGGCCCCAAATCCACAATGTGTCTAAATCTCATTGAAGTGGGTGTTGGAGGCTTGACTGACAGGCCACATGGAGGTTCCTCTCTGCTCAGGATTCTTAACCTCCTGAGGTTAGGGGCCTGAGCTATGTGAGCCCTTTTTAGTGAAAAAACAGAGAGAGAGATTTCCACCACCTCCCCCCCACACTCTAATTGCCCAGTAGTTGAAGTACTCACCTGGGATGTGGGACACCTGGAAATCTCTGTTCTGCTTGAATTGGAGCAAAGCTTGAGCCCAGGTCTCCAGAAATAGTGTGTTCATGGCACTCTCTCTTTCCTGTGGAAGCTGTTCCACTTTGTGTTAAATAATGAAATAATATTCACTGGGCCAGACAGAGGTTGACTCCACAGCCTGATGATTAGACCACTCATTGGGGAGACCAGTTTCAAGTCCCTGCTCCCAATTAGGGAGGATGAGGATTTGAACATGGCTCTTCCATATCCCCCAGGAGTGCTCTAACCCCTGAGCTTTTGGGTAATGGGAGAAATGTCTGTCATGGTTGTCTGGGGGCGGGGGAGGGTAGGGATGCACTGAGCACACATTAAGCCAATTGCTTCTAACACAAGTGGGCACAACTCTATTGCAGTCAATGGAAGGGTTTGCACCTAGGTGTTAGAGCCCCAAGGGATTTGGGCACTTTAGCTAACTAGCTTCTAAAGCCAGAAAACTGCTGCCTAACCCTGGAGTTGCTCTAGACACCCAAGTTTCCATTGGTAAAGGGCCTATGGCACTTAAGTGGCTGCTGCTGGGCCTGTGCACTAATTCCAGAACCCAGCTTATGCCTAAGCCTCAAACAAGGGGTGTCCTTACTAGTAAGGTCCTGTCTGTGTTAAAGGTTATAAAGGCACCACATTTGCTTTGGGGTTTTTTTTTTTTTTTTTTTTGCAAGAAAGGGCATAGGAACCTAGCTGTAGAAGAGGGGGCCATGGCTGTAAACCTGAGCTGAAGGGCAGTGCCTTCATCTAGCCCAGAATTCAGTGGCGAGGCCCAGCTATTGAAAGGGGTTTAGGCCTCTAACACTTATTGAAAAGTGCCTAAATATTTGAGGGAGCTTAGCCCTAAGGCCTTTTCCTCATTCCTACTGGATTACTTAGATAGTGCTTCCCCCTCCCACCCATGGTGGCTTCTTAGGCATGGCATGGTGAAATTTTCATGGTGACAGCTCCATGAGGTACTCTATGCAAATACATATTGTTCATAGGGTTGACAGGTATTCAGTTTGTGACTGGAACACCCAGTTGAAAAGGGACCCTGGCAACTCCAGTCAGCATCACTGACCTGCCTGTTAAAAGTCCAGTTGGCGGCACAGCAGGGCTAAGGCTCCCTGGCTGTGTGCAGCTCCTGTGCTACCCATGCCCTGGCTCTGCAGCTACCACTGGCTGCGGTTCCTCACCAAGGGGAGCTGCGAGGACAGTGCTTGTGGGCATGGGCAGAGCCCTCTGGCCCCTGCACCTGTGAGCACTGCACAGGGTCAGGCTAGGCAGGAAGCCTTAGTCCTGCCCAGCTGGAGTCTGCTCCTGCTCCCCCTACCCCAGGTCAGAATGCCCTCCCTGAGCCTGCACCACTACCCCAGAGCCCCCTCCTGCAGCCCAAGTCCCTGATTCCCCCTGCCAAGTGAGGGAGGTGGGGGACAGCAAGCCATGGTGGGAGGGGCACTGGAGTGAGGGGGGGGAGGGGCAGGATTGGGGAGCTTAGAGAAGGGGTAGAGGTGTTAGGGTTGCCAACTTTCTAATCACACAAAACCAAATTGCTCATGGTACTACAAGAAGTAAATAAACCCAAGATCTTCAGCTCTTGTGTAACCTGAAAGCTCCGGTGTAATGATTGGTGGATTAGGTTTTTTCTTTTCCTCCTACAATAAATGTGGAAAATACTGTTTTCAGCTTCAGCTGCTCAGTTAACAGCAAAACTGCAGCTGAAATTTCCAGCCTTGGTTAAGCACCAGAATGGCACATTACCCCCCATTACTTAAGCAAATTGCATCATTCTAAATTATTGCTTCCATGCCTGATATACAGATGTGGCTCAATGAGAATTCCAGTGTGGCTCTTATAAGTAAGTGGCTGTAAAAGGCTTGTGTTGTTTTGTGTTGCAAATTGAAACCTTCAGGCTGTATGGTACTTCAATGACTCTGCGTCTAGTGATTTAACAGTACTTAGTGCTTACATAGCACTTTCATCCTATATCTCAGAGCATTTCAGAAACCTAATTATTAACAATCCTACTTTTACAGATGAAGAAACAGACAAAACTTAAGTACCACAGAGCTTTTTTTACAAAATTAATTTGGTTGCAATTATTGTAAAATCTGAGCCCTTTCCTACTTTACCCCACTCCATCTATCACACCCAAGGAACCCAATCCAGTAGGCCAAGGGGCTAAAAGGTATCCCTTTATAACCCTTACTTTCTGGTTAGAGTGCTCACACAGAAGTGTCCGAGGGTCAAACCTTGACTCTGCCTGATACAGAGCAGAGACTTGAACCCAGGCCTGTGACTCCCTGCCACGAATGCCCTAACCCCAGGCTATGATTTTTCCCTCAGTTTGTGCAGATGAAGCAGTTTACGTTATATGACCGACTTATTGCCCCAGAAGGCAGGTGAGGAAAATGATGCAGTAGCCAAGTGGTTAGGGCACTTACCACCTTTCTCAGCATTACCTAGTGACTATTTAGGTGTGGCAGAGGCAAGTTCTGCTAACAGGGATTCTTCTTGTACTCAAGTAGCAATGACTCAGATCCACCTGCTTCAGAAGGGATGAGTCTTAAAGTTTATTAAATGAAATAAGCTGCCCTCTCAACTCTTACAGCTACATTAGAACAAGGTGCTCCATGACACAGCTTGAAAGCAAAATGTATTTGGTTCACAAAATCTTACTTTGAAAGTTTCACTTTATAAGAGTTAGTCTGCACTAGAGACATGTTAAACAAACTCTGGGAGAAGCACTTGCATGGCCCAATTGCCAATCTGTTCAAGTCAACATGCTTCATCCATTATGGACAAACTCATCTTTTCCTTAAATTGTGAGTTCTACAAAATCATCTCTAAACCTAAGTATTTAGACTATATCTTTACTATAGTATGGTTAAAAACCCCATAAAGGGAATTATTCTGTTAGATTACTTTAGAACCCAATTGGTTTCATTCCAACTGCCTGTTTAAGACATTTTGCCGAAGACTGTTTGTTAAACTTGGAAGAATTTACTTTGTTGAGGACAAATGACCAAACAGTGGGAGAGCCACACACTCCTGCCACCTGCTATGCAACTATTTTCTCTCCAGCCAACCCAGTCACTAGAAATGGTGGCCACGCTTTTCCTTGCAACATCAGATCAAGTGCATAAGGCACTCCTTTACTCTAGGCCATCTGCAGTGTGGGTAGCACCATGTAGATTGAGGCGTGACACAAGGTAGCTTGTGGGGGCAGGCAGGCCTGCCATTGGTGGAGCCTTGGCTCTACCCTCACCAAGTCTCCATGGTGGTCTAGTGGTAAGGATTTGGTGCTTTCACGACCATGGCCCAGCTTCAACACCTGTTCAGGGAATTACACTCCAACAAAAATCCAGGGGGGGGGGGAGAGAAGCTCAGTGGTTTGAACACTGGCCTACTAAACCCAGCATTGTGAGTTCAATCCTTGAGGAGGCTTTTGGGGGACTGGTCCTGCTTTGAGCAGGGGGGTTGGCTAAATGACCTCCTGAGGTTCCTTCCAATCCTGATATTCTGTGATTGTAAGTCTTGGGCCAGCATGGCTAAACAAGCATTTGTGAGTGGGATGTGATCTACCTCAAGTATAGGGCTGGTGAAGGTTATTGCCCCTTATCACCTTCACACAAGGTGGTAACCTAAGAGCAGGTTGTACCAATCTTGGTCCTACATGCTTCCAAGGTAGCATAACTATATAGTCCATTGGCTGAGTCTTGTGGCAAATCTGAAACTGAGCCCTCACAGAACCAGAGACGGAGCCATGAGTTAAAGTAGTGGTAAAATATTGAAGTTAGAAGCAAAGCCAACACACCTGGATTCCATATAACCCTAGAGTATCTTTATTTGTTCTATAATTTAATAATACACCTATAAAATAATTATATTTCTTTTTTTGTTTTCATTTATAAAACAAAGAATTAAATACAGTTTGAACTCTTACAAGCTCTACTCAGTTTTTACATACAAACAGCCCCAAGGAGGAGCTTCGTGCTGCAGCATATTCATATTGCAAATTGGTGAGAAACCCCGCTTGGGTGTAGCTTAATGATAAGCATTCTTGCCTGTTTTTTCCTTAAATAATTGTAGAGTTAATATAATTAAGAAGGGCCCAGGGCATTTCTATCTAGTCTTAGCTACAAGGGCCTGACTTTACAATCTCTTCCTTCAAGGACACATTCATAATCCTAGAACCCTAATGGGCTGCAGGCATTTCAAACTCCCTCTGTACTATCAAAAAACTCCCAATAACCTGGATTCAGGAGTGCCCATTCATATGGCTGACCGCAGAGCAGTAACAGCCTCTAAAGCGAGCCCTGGACTAGGAGTCTCCCTTGGTAGCTCTGACATTGTGTAACAACAAGGCAGAAAATACATGCAATGTAGCTGTAACAGCGTAAAATACCTACCTGATCCCATCCTCCCCGTGCCAATCCCCATAAACCGATTGGTGAGCTCTAGCAGAGATCAGTACCAAAAGCCTCTTAAAGCAGCCTGCCTTGCATAATAGTGAACTGTGCTATTGAACTCATAGCTGGCAACAGTCTGTAACACTTTTAACCCTTGGGATTGGTCATTCCTGAAGACGTTGCCAGAGAAGTGCTCCACAGGCTGGTTTCATTAGCCCAGAACTATTGCAAATGCTAAGCTATAAGACATGCAATAATGTCACACATTAGTCTCTTGTATTAGTTGGTGTGCTCTTTGATTAACTTACTGTGTTTAAAGAGAAGACATTACAGCCACTGGTCTTAGAAATCTGAATTGGAACATACTGAATATACAAACATGCTAAACTTTGGTGAGTGAGTAACTTAGTATGACTTTAAATGAATTAAAATATCCACTGACACTGATTTATTATACCCCTATATCAAAAGTGTAATGGGGGAACACTGCTGCAGTAGTTACAACAGCTTATTCCCTCCTCATTTCTGTAGCTGTGACCACATTCTATAAGTATTTGCTAGTCTGCTCTTCTTTCAACATGGCAAAGGTCACTTGATTCCCATTCACTGTGTAGACGCTCACTGATACGGAAGGCAGCGTTTGTATTCAAAGCAACGATGACTGCAATCTGTCCTTTGTGCTACAATGCTTTAATAACTTAAGTGGAATATTGCTCCCACAAGTGTTTTAATCCCCTCCCCCCACCCTACCCCACACAGGTATAATTACACAGCAATAACTGGATGGGTTTGGGAACATACTAAGGCAGAATCTACTAAAAGCCCATTCAAAACCTGTCAGTTTCAAGTCAGGTGACTGACCTAGCAATCAAGTCTATTTACTCAAGACACTTTAATCTAATCTTTGGAATATTCCGCCAGAAGAAAAATATACATGGCTAGGTCTAATAATATTTTAAACAACTTTACTATAGCTAGGTTACAAAATAAACAAACATCGCTGTAGAGACTGTGTGTTTGATATAGTCAAATTGCAGCAGCACAAGAATCCATCTTCAGTCTGCTGATGGAAAAGCGGTAGCTGCTGAGAGGGTTCCCTCTCCCCATGCTCATCTCCATCTCAGACAAGGAGCGCAGAGCCATTCTGTCATCCTACAGTTAGAGTTCTCTCATCATGCTCGCAGCCTCTCATTTTCTTTTAGTACTCTACTGTATCCCATAGCTGCACCTCACAGCTGCAGCTGGCAGCACTAAGTGCTTAAATATGAAGGTGAAAAGCTCCAGACTGAACACTGAGTGAGATGGCAAAGGTAACGAGACACATTTTCTTCCCACAGAAAGGACTGGAGTGTAGGGCAGAGGGTTTTTCCCACATAGTGGAAATGTTAATGCTGGATTCAGCCATTGGGTCACCTAGATGATCAGTCCCAAATTCGGAGGGGCCGGCTCCACCCTTAAAATTCAATTTTAAGAGGATTATATTGGAAATATGCTGAGGTTTTATGGCAAGGTGCCTAACATAGCCCAGGACAAATTTTAGTTCCAGTAGGCAAATGACAAGTGAGCCTTCCGTGCTAGAAAGATGCATCCTGAAGAAAAAAAAAACCAGACAATGAGTCTGCTCAGGGAAGATGAGAGACAGCAGCAAATCCGATGGGGTGATGCCAAGCAGTAGCCACATACCTGCTTTCACTGTTTGTCCGAGTTGCTGAGGTTCACAGACATACACCTGCACTGCTTGACTTTCTGGATTTTCTTGAGTCGGAAAGGTGGATCCAGCTCAGGGCACTCCAGCTCCACAGTGAAGGAGGTGACTTTCTGAGGCTTGCAGAAAGCACAGGACTGGAAGGATTCCTCATCCTTTTTCACATGCCGGGGGATGTAGAAGGAGTTGCACTGGCCATAGCAGAAACGGTTGATGATGGTGCGGCTTATGCAGCCCTCCTCGCTGACAGTCTGCCGCAGGGGTTGGGTTTTGCACCAGTCACTTTTAAGGTACTTCCTCTCAGTGACCACCAAGGCCTCCTGGCTGGAGGCCAGTACTTCTTTGTTCAGATGCTGCCTCCTCTCTGAGTTGTTGCTTGTGCTGTCTTTGTAGGGAGATGGAATTGCTCCTGCAGGACGGTTTTTCCTGGTATCTGTTACTTTAACCAAGGTCGCCACCAGAAAAACAGATAAGGCAAGTTTCCAGAGCATCCTGCAAGAATAATACAAGTGAAGGTTAGAAGACATAACACTTCAGCACAATTTGCCTTTATTTTATCTGCACAGATATTTGCCCATCCCAGCAACAGCTAGACAGTGTTCACTAAGAGTTATAGATATGACTATTGTATTCTTCACCTTAGGAGAAAGGAAACATTTTCAACTTGCCATAACTGAAGTCTGTTTCTTCTTCCCCCTTGAAAACTTCCCTGCCATCATGTTTCAAAAAAAAATCAAGTGTTATACACAGGATTTGTCAATGAAGAAATGAAGGGACCAGTAGATTATCTAGTCTGATCTCCTGCTTAACACAGGCCACAGAATTTTATCCACTTACTCTTGTATTGAGCCCAATATACAGATTTCTTTCCATCGTATTCAAGTCTACACATTCTATTAATAGAGCTGGGATATGATGACTTTTGAAATCTGTTTAGTTCCCTAGGAGAATGGCTAGTTTTTAGGGCTCATTGGTCACCAAGTATGCCAGGAGGATGGGTTTCTGGCCATTGGGAGACAGGGCCCAACCTACATAAGAATTCACTACGTCTTCTAACTACCATTTTCTCACTGATAAATTGATAATTTGACCACCTTATTGGTCAACTGTGCAAACCAGTCAGTTAACAGAAGCTAGATGTGAACTAACTTCTTCCCACCAGGAACAACTGGGAGACCAGTTGGCTAAGTTTCAGAAGTCAGATGAAGTCTGCCAGTCTCCTGAAATCCCATTTGTGCAAACTCGATCAGAGGGGAAAGGAAGAAAGGATGATCTACTGTGAATTCACATTTTACTATTTCAAGCTTTGGGGTTCCAATTCTTGTCTAGTTCCAAATCATAATACAGTCAAGTATCAAGAGGTATCTACCAGAATAGTCACTTTCACATTTTTTCCTCAAGTTTCTGGGGTTTTATGTATTTCACTGTAAGAGTGAACCTATATATTCCCAAGTGGCTCCAAGCAGCCACAAAATTGAAAGGCAGCAAATGCAAGAATATTACAAGGAAATATACGAGTACAATACACTGTTAATCTATTAGACTCATTGCTACAAGGTCTTTTAGGTAAATAATTTAGTACAATTAAGAGACGCATACATATGGATGAGACTTTTTTTTAGAAAAAGATGTAAAACACTCACTTTACAAAGAATAAGCCAATCACTAACTGAGACATTAAGAAATTTTCCCAGTGGGCAGATTATTCCACAATTGTCCATTACAGTTTCCTGCAGCTGGAACAGGCCCCTGTTAGAGGCAGACCACTGGATTTCATGAACCAGTCATTTGATCCCAGTCTGGCAAGTTTTCAGTTCCTGAAGGTCACCACTCTCTGCAGGAGGAAGTTAGGCCACTTGTACAGAATTCACTTTGATAAGTTAGGCCTAAACCTTCACAACACTCAAAAGTATTTCTGCCTCCCAGAGGAAATAGGAACAAGAAAATGTATGGCAATAGAGACACTAGAGTAGACTAATATTGTGGTAAGTGACAGTTTCCTCTGATTTAGTTCTTAAGCAAACTGGCTTGCAAAGGTACTAAGTGTCCATTGATATTTAGGGTGCTTTAAATAAATGGCCTTTTTTCAAAATGCTTAACTTTCAGCAAATTAATACTCAGATGGAGACTGGATAAAACTCTTGGTGAATCTGCACAGAATCTTTCCATCAAGACCACTGGATGTTAATCCTGGTATCCAAGCCAAAACCTAATCAGATAGCTACAGTCCAACATTTAGTTTCAGCTTGATATAGATGTCCCACACTTCCTCAAACTGCATTTATGGCTGCACTCCAGTAATGGGTGAAATAATTGATCCCAATGTTGTTTATGAACATGCATTCTCTACTTGGGTCAAGACACAGACACAAGTCCCCCACACAATTACAAATTCATGTCTTACAGAAAAAACAGACCCACTCCACTTACCCTCCCATCCTCACCAAAAAAATAATAGCCACAGCACTACTACATCTTGAGTGGGGAGATCCAATTAGACATAAATTACAAACTGCACAGATCAGTGAGCTTCCACTATAAACTAGATCATTGTTAGTATCAAATACTGGGATTCAAAACCCCTTCTGAAAAAAAAGAAGTGCCATCAAGATCTCAGTGCAACTGTTCAGAGATTTTAAATGCCTGATTAAACTTCCTCCAGAAAGGGGTAGTGTAGAAGCCCAATAATACTGCAGGTCTCTTCCAGCCCTACCAGTTCTGAGAGTCTATGAAAAAAGGCATGAAATTATAGTAGCTTAACAATTACTGAAACAGCTTCTACCTAGAGAATGAGGGCCATGCGATCGAATAATGAGCCAGGATTTATCCAGTAAAATCCATGTTTATCACTAATAAAGTATTATTACTCAAAGCCACTGTTGTAAGGTTATCAGAAACTGAACTCTGCAGTACATGTAACCAAGCATTTTAGTAGTCAGATATGCACACACCAGCTATTTCTATCATTTGATCCCTATCAAATCTGGATTTTTAAGATGTTCACAAAGAGTGTATTACTCTGTCCTAAACTGGTAGGTCAAAGTGTTGTGCATCCTTTTAGATCATCACAGAACCGTGCTAACCTGCAAATTGCCCCCTCTTAAACCCAGGCACTGTTAGCAACACAAACTGTATTCAAGAAAAAAAAGGTACATACAACCTGGTGACAGAAACATTCCATGGACTATATGTTCCAGGTAACCAGCACAACACACACACACCACACCACCTCAATGAAAGCACAGAAGCATTTTGGAGAATTCTTAAGTGAGCCTACTCCAAAAATGCAAAAGTAACATGATGAATGTTAAGTTGATTTTGTTTCTGAATAGGTTGGGTCCACTGAATATAGACTGCTGGCAATAATGGGCCAGAGCCTCAGACCCAGTTCTATTCTACCCAAGATTCACAAAGGGGATTTAATCTGGCCAGGTGAGAATTCCTCCAGCAAAGGGGAAAAATCTCAATTAACATTAAGGCAGTGGAGACCATCTTCACACCATCCTTACTTGCAGCATAGAAATAGAGCAGAGGTAAGCTTCCCTATGACAATTCCTAGAGGGCATAAAGCTGCTTAAGGACCATAGCCAGCTGTTATAAGTGAAACCAGAAGCCCCTACAATGTTGTAACTTAAATAAGAGCTTGAGCTAGGGCACCTTGACAAACAAGAGGCTGTAACTTGTTCCCTGGCCAAGCCATTGCCAAGTGTATCAAGGTACAGAAAAGAATTGGGCCCAATGTCTTTGGCTCAGCTGCATTTCTATTGCATGTGTTGAATTTGGAACTGTGAGATAGTGGACAATAGATCAACTTTAGGTTCTTATAAATACCCTAAACAATCATGAAAAAGTATGTAAATCATGAGAGGTTTTTTAAAACAACGTTTATAGCTACAATGATCTACAGAGTCATAATATTCCCATGGAAAATAAGCCCTGCCTTCTAACAAGAGATCAGGCCTTAATCACATGCACTACAAAAAGTGAGCTTTGGAAAGACACAAAGTTTTGGCCACTAGTGATTTGTCCTTAAGATTAAAAAAGCCTCCTGACTTTAAACACGTAAATACAGCTTGTAAAGTCAGGATCCTCCTTTGCTATTCATTAACAGCTGCAAAATGCCATGACAAGGAGCAACTACTGCACGAATAATACAAACTTGGAAATCACTGAGGGTATAATGTGTGGGCGGAGATCTCACCCTTCTGCCAGCAGAAATCACACTTACCGTTTAGAGGTTAAATATCACTTAGAAAAATATCATCACAAAGAGTTCTCCCCTAGGTTGGCTGCTACGATCAGTGCCCACAAAAGTTCTTAAGTGAGGACTCTTGTGGCACATCTCCTAAAATCTAGCTCCCTTTGGTAGAAGGCTAGTCCCACCTCTTGAATCTGTGGTGAGGAGGAGGAAAGGAGTTTAATAAGCCATGTCTCCTCCAGTGAGCTAGCAGGATCGAAGGCCTTGTCTACACATGCAGCACTGCAGCTGTGCCACTGCAGTGTGTCTGATGAAGACGCTGTAAGCTGACAGGAGAGAGCTCTCCCATTGACATAACAAAACCACCTCTGTGAGAGGTGGTAACTATATCAGCGGGAGCAGCTCTCACACCGACATAGCACAGTCCATACTGACGCTTAGGTCAGTGTAACCTGTGTCGCTCAGGGGTGTGTTTTGTTCATACCCTGAAAGTTATACTGACAAAAGTGCTAGTGCAGGCACAGCCTAAGTAGCAGTGACCTGCAGGATTCCAACACTTTCTAACAGAGTGGGACAACATTAGACCACCCCCATTCTATTCTTAGAGGGCGACAGCAGCAGCTTGACAAGAAAACAAGCATTTAAGCTTGAATATATTTGTAAGACATGAACAATGCTATTAACAGACAGACACTCAGATTCAGTGAAATTCTAGCCATTGAAGTTAATAAGGGTTTTACTCAGTGAGGCCAGGGGGTCACCCATTTATGCTCATCTGTCTCTGTAGGCTTCCTAATCCCATGGCACTGGATCTTCCGGAAGCTTGTAAAGGTTAGTTGATAATTAAGGTTAAGTTATTTGTAACTTATTGAAGTATTCAACTTAGCTCTGTAGTGAGTCAAGTACAATACATGCAGCCATCTAAGAGCTTCCAGCTTACATATTATACTTAGAGCTGGTCAGAAATTTTCCAGTGGAATGTTTTCCTGGCAGAATATACTGATTTGGCAATAGCAACATGGGAACATATTGATTTCAAACTGTCATTGGACAGATGTCTAGTTTCCTCTCAGCTCCCGCTAATTGCTCCTCAGCAGCTCACCTGGTACGACCCAGCTCCCCAGGCAGTGGTTTTACCACCTTGCCAGCTCCTCATTTCCTGGAAGGTGAGTAGCTAGGCTGCCTGGCTGTCTCCTAGCTGAGTAGGTATGTAGCTCTTGCACAAACACCTTAGAGATTTTTTTTTTCCTGAAACCACTATTGAATGATGAAAAAAAAAAAAAATCAAGTTCTTCAGTCTATTTTGCGAACTAGAAAGTCCTGTTCCAGTTCAGCTTTAATTATGTTCTGTAATCTTAGAAGCCACATTTAAATTGTGATGATGCAGCTAAGAGGACAAATTCAATTCTTGGATATATAGAAATGGTAATAACAAATAGCAGTAGAGAGGTGTAATTACCTGTGGGGAGGGGGCATTAATGAGACCCATAATGGAATACAGTGGCCAGTTCTGGTGTCTACACTTCAAAAAGGCTATTGAAAAACTGGAAAAGGGTTCACCAAAGAGGCACAAGAATGATTCAAGGTCTGGAAAACCTTTTCAGAGTAAAACACTTTTTAAAAAAGACTGGATTTGGTTAGCTTATCCAAGAGGAGATATGATAAATGTCTATTCTATAAATACGTACCTGAACCGTGTCCAATTTACCAACATTTTACTTGAATGGTGGATATCAGAACTGGACATGTATTCCAGCATCAGTCACACAAATACAGAGGTTAAAAAAAACAAACCTCCATTCCTACTTGAGATTCTCCCGTTTATGCATCCCAAAATTACATTAGATCTTTTGGCCACAGAATCACACAGAGAACTCATGTTCAACTAATTATCTACCACAATCTCCAAATCTTTTTCAGTCACTACGTCCCAGTATAGATTCCCCCATTCTGTAAGTATGGCCTACATTCTTTGTTCCTAGTTTTATACATTTACATTTAGCAATATTAAAATGCATATTGTTTGCTTGTGCCCAGGTTACCAAGCAATCCAGATCACTCTGAACCAGCGACCTGTCCTTTTCATTATCTACTATCCCCTAATTTATGTGTCATCTGCAAGCTTTTTCAGTGACAATGTTACATTTTCTTGCAAATCACTGATAAAAATGTTAAAATAGCATATGGACAAGAACCAATCCCTGCAGGACCCCCACTGGAAACACACTCACTTGATGATTCCATGTTTACTGTTACATTTTGAGACCTATCAGTTAATCAGTTTTTAAATCCTTTTAATGTGTACCATGCCTGTATTATGCAAGTGGTCTGACTAGATCATCTCTTCTAGCACTCTAAAGAGATATGCACATGGAGCCATAAGTAAAGTCAGCCATTCAACGGCATCTCTATTATGGAGAGGTTTACTTTGCAACCTTTGTTTTGCTTTAGGGCTAGAATGGGGAAGAGAAAAGTTACATGAGAGAGAAATAACCATATTTTTATTATATATATATATGCGTGCACATGTTATTTAGATATTCAGGGCTTTAGCCCTTAATCTTTCCTCAGTATTTAAGATGAGACAGTATTTCTGTTAAACAAAGACAGATAAAATAAATTGGAAATAAGATGTCAAGTTCTAACACTTAAAGTAGGTGTGTGAAGCAAAGAATTCTTATTCGTTGCCATGGAGACAAAATGCTACTTTCTCCATTTTTTTTTTTTTTTTTATTATTAGTTACATATGATTTTGGAGATTAGTTGAACTAAAGATGCCCAGTCAGGGATCTTTGTAAAAAGACGGGATCCAGTGCTACCGTCTCACTTTAAGTGCTCGTTTGGAGACTCCTGTGCTGCTGTGATTTCATATTAGCAGCATGAAGTCATCTGAGCACTGAACTCTATCCATCCTGTTGCAATGGCACTGGCCTTTACGCTAGAAGGCTGTTTCCACCATTTAATGAATTTTCAAACCACTAAAATGCCCAATCCTAGAACCCTTGCAACTGCAAAACATATAAGAAGGGAAAACATAAAACCCAATACTTTAAATGTATTCAAAACTTTTCCAAACAACACTTGCGGCCAAACTAGTCATTGTCTGATCTGTAATGAAGAGTTTGAGGACCATACATATTAGGGATCACTTCAGAGGTACGTACATGACCACTATCAGAAGGACTATGATGTAACAGAAGAGTAATGTACTTTGCCCTAGAAGCAAAGAAGCTCCATTAATACTTTCTAACTACCTTTTTTTGGCAATTAGTGTGAACGTCTACCTTGCAGTAAGGAGCCATAGACACTGTTTGACTAAAGATTCTGAAGTGATGGCAGACAAATGGGCCAGATCCTCTTCTGGTGTAAGCTGCATAACACCATTGATTTCCATGGGGTTATGTGGATTTAAACCAGATGAAAATCTGGCTCAGTCTTCTAAGACGACAATAGCATGTATTGCACAAAAACAGTTGGAAGATTTGGGGACTAGCAAACTGGTTCAGACAAAAGAGGACCAAAACAGAATTAAATTCCATAGTAATTTCACCCCAAGCTAACAGATTGTGTTCTTGGGAAACTGAGCTCAGTTCCCAGGTCTCCCCTTCCTCTTAATGCATCTAATCAATTATGCTAATCTGCACATGGAGACAAAGGTGTTCCTACTGGAATTCTGGGGTACAGCTCTAGTGTGGTTCATTGCTAACATGTTAGAAATTGCTGCTTCCTCACATTCTAGCCCTACTATAACATGCACGGGGCATTGTTTTTACCAGGTTGAAGGCTAGCACACTTGGTATCAACAAAAATGTATCTACAAAATGAATTGTGGTAAAAGATCAGAATACTTTTAAGTCATGTACAGATATACCTTCTTTGGCTTATGCCACTGATTCAACCACAGAAGAAAGTTTTATAATCAAATTCTGCTGCAAGAGTGAGGCAAACCTTTGGGGAAAAAAATGTAACCCTTAATTTTGTCTATGCATTTGCATTGGAAAGAGCTATCCTTCCGAGTTTCTGAAAGTGAACAGCTTGTGCCAGGAGCAGAGTCAGTACAATTGGGAGGATTTGGGGTCATTTTTCCTGGACTAGAAACTCTCCATGTGCCTTGGGCTTCAGTGGAGACACTGCTCATGTCTCTCTATATAAAAAGAATTAAAAAGTCACAGGTGATGTGAAATTCAGAGATCTTCTTAAGCAGTCCGACATTCCAGAGGGTTGTGATCTGCTTGTTAGCCCTTGTATCCATGCTAAGGCACTGTACGTTCTTTACTAGAACACTGTTTAAATCAGTAGGTTCTGTTATGTCCCTAAACATGGACTAATACTATGGGCTTGTCTTCACTACTAAGGTAAATTGACCTAAGTTGCAAAGAGTCCTGTGGCACCTTGTAGACTAACAGACGTATTGGAGTATGAGCTTTCGTGGGTGAATACCCACTTCGTCGGATGCATCCGACGAGGTGGGTATTCACCCACGAAAGCTCATACTCCAATACGTCTGTTAGTCTACAAGGTGCCACAGGACACACTGCTGCTTTTACAGATCCAGACTAACATGGCTACCCCTCTGATACTTGACCTAAGTTACGCTTCTCCAGCTATGTGAATAATGTAGCTGGAATTGATGTAGCTTAGGTCAACTTACCACGGTACCTACACTGCACTGGGTTGACAGGAGACGCTCTCCTGTCATTGTCTCAGGGACCTGGAGTACTGGGGACTGGAGAGTGTTCTGCCATTGATTTAGCAGGTCTTCACTAGAGCCACTAAATCGACCCCTGCTGCATCAATTGCAGAAGCATTGACCTCTCCATAGTGAAGAACAGCCCTAAATGTTAGGAAAGAGAAACCCCATACTCTCTCAGGAGCTCGTTCTAGAGAGCTCCAGTGTATTCCCTGGTTACTGCACCAGCCATTATGGGCCAGTTCTAAGCTCAGACACAAATGTCCCTTGCTTCCACTGAGCTACTGGAAACTTGGCTCACACACTGCCCCAAAAGATCATTCTATGGAAATAGGCAGCAACCATTAGAGGTTGATGTGCTGAAAAACCTTTTCAGTGTTAAAGTAGGGAGCCCCTCGCAAATCCTGAAGATATGAGAGGTGGTTGTGAGGGCCACACCACGTCCAAGATAAGCTGCTAGGAGAACTCCCAGGCTCCAGGGAAAGAGTTGAGGGAATTCTTGGAGTGTGTGATTTATGTAGCACTCAACCTTCTCCCCACACACTCTTTCCCTCCTCCCCGCACAAGCATGCCTCAGACATCAGAGTGTCAAGTTACCTGCAACAGAGGTAGGAAAAACTTCCATCTCCCTCAAGGCATGTTCAACATTGTATAATTTGCTAGTTACTTTATTTTTGGTGTGGGGGAGGCTGTAAGGAAGACTTAAAGGTAACCCCCACCCAGATGTAAGATACCAACTTGCTGTAGCATTAGGCTTTTCAGTGCCAGATCAAACTACATCCTTGGTAGTTGCCTCTAGAGTTGTACCACTAAGTAGAAGTGTTGTGCCACTTAGTTGTAAACATTTATTCTCCAAGTGGTACAACTATGTGCTTCTTGGCTATTCAGTTAAGCTAAGCTCAGGCAGTTTTGAATACAGCTGCTCAGTTCATCATCAGTGCCAGAGTTAGAGATCACATAATTTTTCTCTGAACTGATCTCCTGCCAGGAATGATATGGATTTAAACAGTTAATTACAGATCTACGATACTACGCTCTCCACAGCTTGGGCTTCTCTTATCTTGCAGAGCTCCAAAACTCCTGCTTCACTTTCCTTTTTGAAGTGGCAGTGGAAGGACAGAGAAGTTTCTCATTTTTCAAGGGTGAAGGAAGGGAGAACCGGTAGAAGTCTTTCAGTGTTGGTCCGTAATGCCTCAGATATAAATTACTGGGTCCCTTAAGACACTGAATAATAAAACTAAAGTCTTGGAGCCATGCATACTTTGGTTGTCTTCTTTGGGGATACAAATGCCAAAACACATAGCCACCTTGATAAATTCCAATGCTTCCCAAAGATTTACATACCACTTGCCAGTGATGCAGGCAGAACTTAATACCACCATTAGATATATAGAAATCCTAAGGACATAATGTTTAAAAAGAGGAAAAATAAAGTGGAATAAAAGTGCAGTGATATGGAATGCTATCAAGTTGGCTACTTATTTGTGATGAGGGGCCAAACTTGTAACAGGAAAGACATTTTTGCCATTGCATATCACTACATCAGCATTTATTTGTTTTATTGGGGGGGGGGGGAGAAAAGGAGAGAGCACAGTTTCTACTCTAACAGACACTGAGAGGCGCGCTCGCA
>NC_133771.1:143869543-143881530 GCF_003597395.2 Chelonoidis abingdonii
ATCATGATACATTAACGTCTATTAGACAGATCTAGATGCTTATTAGTTCTGTGCATACCAGTTCTGCACGTGCAAAATCATATCACACAATGCTGTACTGGACCAACTCTATTCGTTGCTCTCAGGCAGCTCACCTGGTACGACCGCAGCTCCCCAGGCAGTGTTTTAACCACCTTGCCCCAGCATCCTCATTTCCTGGAAGTGAGTAGCTAGGCTGCCTGGCTGTCTCCTAGCTGAGATATGTAGTCTTGCACAAACACCTTAGAGATTTTTTTTTTCCTGAAACCACATATTGAATGATAAAAAAAAAAATCAAGTTTCTTCAGTCTATTTTGCGACTAGAAAGTACCTGTTCCAAGTCAGCTTTAATTATGTTCTGTACTCTTGAGAAAGCCACATTTAAATTGTGGATGATGCACTAAAGGAGCAACAAATTCAATTCTTGGATTATAGAAATGGTACTAACAAATAGCAGTAGAGAGGTGTTAAATACCATGTGGGGAGGGGGCATTACTTGACGACCGCATAATGGAATCCAGTGGCCAGTTCTGGTGTCTCACTTCAAAAAGGCTATTGAACCAACTGGACAAGGGTTCACCAAAGAGCACAAGAATGATTGCAACCGGTCTGGAACAACCTTTTCCGAGTAAACACTTTTTAAAAAAGACTGGATTTGGTTAGGCTACTCCAAGAGGAATATGATAACTGTCTATCTATAAATACGACCTGAACTGGGGGGGCGTGTCCATTTCACCAACATATTTAGCTGAATGTGATATCAGAACTGGAAGCATGTCTTCCAGCACATAGTCACACAAATACAAGGTTAAAAAAAATAAACAAACCTCCATTCCTACTTGAGATTCTCCGCGTTTCATGCATCCCAAAATTACATTCGACATCTTCTTGGCCAACAGAATCACACAGAGAACTCATGTTCAACTTAATATGCTACGCACATCCCCAATCTTTTTCAAGTCACCGCTACGTCCAGTAGAATTCCCCCATTCTGTAAAGTAATGGCCTACCATTACTTTGTTCCTATTTTGATACATTACATTTAGGGCAATATAAAAATGCATATTGTTTGCTTGTGCCCGGTTACCTAAGCCAATCCAGATTCACTCTGAGCAGCGACCTGTCATTTTCATTACTACTATCCCTAATTTATGTGTCCGTCTGCACGCTTTTTCAGTGGACAATGTTACACTTTCTTGCAAATACTCAAAACTGATAAAATGTTAAAATAGGGGCATATGTAACAAGAACCAATCCCTGAGGACCCCCACTGGAACACACTACTGAATGATTCCATGTTTACTGTTACCATTTTGAGACTATCAGTTAATCAGTTTTTAAATCCTTTTCATGTGTACCATGCCTGTATTATGCAAGATGTCTGACTAGATCATCTCTTCTAGCACTCTAAAGAGATCATGCACATGGAGCCAATAAGATAAAGTCAGACCATTCACCGGCATCTCTATTATGGAGAGGTTTACTTTGCAACCTTCTGTTTTGCTTAGGGCTAGACATGGGGGAAGAGCAAAAAAAGTTAGCATGAAGAGAAATAACCATATTTTTATTATATATATATATGCGTGTAAAAAAAAACATGTTATTAGCCTATTCAGGGCTTTAGCCTTAATCTTTCCCTCAGTATTTAAGATGAGACAGTATTTCTGTTAAAACAAAGACCAGATAAAATAAATTGGAAATAAGATGTCAAGTTCTAACACTCTTAAAGTAGGTGTGTGAAGCAAAGAATCTTATTCGTTCCATGGAGACAAAATGCCTACTTTCCGTCCTTATTTTTTTTTTTTTTTTATTATTAGTTACATATATGTTTGGCGCTTAGTTAACTTAAACGAATGCCCAGTCAGGATCTTTGTAAAAAGACCGGGATCCAGTGGCTAACCGTCTCACTTTAAGTGCTCGTTTGGAGACTCCTGTGCTGCTGTGATTTCAATTAGGCCAGCATGAGTCATCTGCGCACTGAACTCTATTCCATCCTGTTGCAAGGCACTGGCCTTTACGTCTAGAAGGCTGTTTCCACCATTTATGAATTTTCAAACCACTAAATGCCCAACTAGAACCCTTGCAACTGGCAAACATATAACGACAGGGAAAACATAAACACCCATACTTTAAATGTATTAAACTTTTCCAAACAACACTTGCGGCCAAACTAGTCAAATCGTGTCTCGATCTGTAATGAAGCGTTTGAGGACCATACATATTCGGGATCACTTCAGAGGTACGTACATGACCACTATCAAGAAGGACTATGCATGTAAACAGACAGAGTACATGTACTTTGCCGCTAGAAGCAAGAAGCTCCAGCTAATACTTTCTAACTACCTTTTTTTGCAATTAGTGTGAAGCTACCTTGGGGCAGTAAGGAGCCATAGACACGTTTGCTAAAGATTCTGAGTGATGCAGACAAATGGGCCAATCCTTCCTGGTGGTAAGCTGGCATAACACCGCATTGCATTCGCATGGGGTTATGTGGATTTAAACCAAGATGAAAATCTGGCTCAGTTTCTAAGACGACAATAGCCTGTATTGCAACAAAAACAGTTGGAAATTTGGGACTAGGGCAAACTGGTATCAGACAAAAGGAGGACCAAAACAGAATTAAATTCCATAGTACAATTTCACCCCAAGCTAACAGATTTAGTTCTTGGGAAACTGAGCTCAGTTCCCAGGTCTCCCCTTCCTCTAATGCATGCTAATCAATTATGCTAAGCTGGCAGCATGGAGACACAGGTGTTCTAACTGGAATTCTGGGGTAGGCAGTCTAGTGTGCGTTCATTGGCTAACATGTTAAAAATTGCTGCTTCCCTCACATTCTAGCCCTACTATAACATGCACGGGGCATTGTTTTTACCAGGTTGCAGGCTAGCACACTTGGTAATCATCAACAAAAATGTATCTACAAAATGAATTGTGTAAAAGATCAGAATACTTTAAGTCATGTAGCGAATACCTTCTTTGGCTTATGCGCACTGATTCAACCAGCAGCAGAAAGTTTTATAATCCAATTCTGGCTGCAAGAGTGAGGCATACTTGGGGAAAAAAATGTAAACCTGTCATTTGTCTATGCATTTGCATTGGAAAGGCTATCCTTGCCGAGTTTCCCTGAAAGTGAACAGCTTGTGCCGAGGAGCAGAGTCAGTACAATTGGGGAGGATTTGGGTCAATATCCTGGACTAAGAAACTCTCCCCATCGTGCCTTGGGCTTCAGTTGAGACACTGCTCATGTCTCCTCTAATAAAAAGAATTAAAAAGTCAGCCGGTGATGGAAATTCAGAGATCTTCTAAGCAGTCGCGACATTCCCAGAGGGTTGGAATCTGCTTGTTAGCGCCTTGTAATCGCATGCTAAGCACTGTAACGTTCTTTAACTAGAACACATTGTTTAAATCAGTAGGTTCTGTTAATGTCCCTACACATGACTAATACTTATGGGCCTTGTCTTCACTACTAGTAATTGACGCTCAGTTGGCAAAGAGTCCTGTGGCACCCTTGTAGATAACAGACGTATTGGAGTATGAGCTTTCGTGGGTGAATACCCACCTTCGTCGGATGCATTCGAACGAGGTGGGTATTCACCCGAAACTATACTCCAATAGCGTCTGTTAGTTCTACAAGGTGCCCCAGGAACACACTGGCTGCTTTTACAGATCCAACTTAACAATGGCTAACCGCCTCTGATACTTGACGCTAAAGTTACGCTTCTCCAGCTATGTGAATTAATGTAGCTGGAATTGATGTAGCTAGGCAACTTACCATCACGTACCATACCTGCACGGGTTGACAGGAGACGCTCTCCTGTCATTGTCTTCAGGACCGGGACCTGGATACTGGGACGAGAGTGTTCTGCCATTGAATTTTAGCAGGTCTTTCACTAGAGCCACTAAATCGACCCCTGCTGCAATCATTGGCGAAGCATATGACCACCCCCCCCTCTCGCATAGTGAAGAACAGCCCTAAATGTTAGGAAAGAGAAACCCATACTCTCTCATGTTGTTTCGAGCATCAAGATACCCTTACTTAAGAAGGTAGAGTATACTCTCTGCAAGTAGATATGAGGTCCCTAGCCCAACAGTAGATTGCCTCGCGTATTGCAGAACTGCCAGCCTCGCATTTATGGCGTCCAGTTCTTCTACATGTCTCTACATCACTCCTTGCCCTTTTCCATCTGGTGCGTAGCACCAACTATGATAATTCTAGAGACCCAAAAACAAAGACACAACCCTGAGACACACTATCGAAGATTCTGATTCTGTCTAGTTTTACCTGGTATATATCTTAGAGAGAGTGTTCACATGGCAACACACAGTAGTTCTATGCACGGTTTGTAAATGAGGCTGGTAAAAAACACGTACATTGCTTAGGAGGGGCGTGTGAGCCCTAATGTATATGATTTAGTGAGGAGATATTGCCCCCTCTATGGTGTGTAAATAGTTGCAACTTTTTTACAAGGAATCGATCCATATATGAGAGGGTAATGAGTCTGGGTCCAGGGAGCTTAAATGTGTCTACCATCGCACTACGAGTAACAACTAGTTTCCCGCATCGCTAGTATACTCACAGATGTCAGCCCATGTCGCTCGGAGTGGTTAAATATAGGATGTATCCGGGAGAGTAACTCTCTAGTGTGGAGTAAGTGTGTGATTTATGTCGGCGCCTGTTTTCAACTCGTAAAGCCACACTCTGGTACGATACAACATTTAGGTCACGCATCACTTTCTTGCTCTCTACACGCACCACGACGGACACAAATGCATTGCCTCAGTATTCGCATCAGCTATGCGCTAGCGATGCTTACTTCTCAACAGACTGCTCCAGAGTCCTTTTTACATTTCTTGTGTCCGAGCACACAGCTCTATTATTGGCGGAAACCTGACGGTATGAGAGTAAATAATATATCTACTCTTCACCAAGTGCGATTTGTTTGTTCTATACATCATATTTGTCCTGCCTCAGTTCATCTCTGATATGAAATAATGTGCCTGCTGGTCTTTTTGGGAGTATGATTTTGATCATATTTAAGGTGTACTTTTTCACTAGTTGTTATCGGTGGGCTCTGTGCTGTTACAAGAGTTTGGGTACGAAGATACTATCCAGTAATCACTGCGCCTTCCTTGCTGCATCCCACGCCTACATGTAAATTACCAGCGAGTTTGTGAGACTTTGTAGCTAATATATGGTTTTCTACATCGCATGATACTTTTACACTCAACATTTCCACGTGGTAGTTGCGCTGCACTGGAGAGAGCTGCATCTGGGCAAGTACAAGATAGAAGTGTTATCGTCCATCTTAAGTATGATTTTTTGCATGCAGGTCGTGAGAAAACAAATTTATTTTCCTCACCTCATAGCTTATATTATCCTATGCTTCATACGCAGTGAGGGCCTAATTGCAGGCAGTACTCAAGGCTAGGAGCGCCAGGATAGGAAGTTCTTGACGTATAGAGGAGTCTTGCCTCTCAGCCTGCTATGCAGAGTGGCATCTGAGCCTGCGCCAAGCAGCGGTCTAGGAGAATCAAGCCAAGGATGCATATTCTTCTCGCCACGGTGATAGAGCGTGAGCGGCAGGCCCAGGATAGGTAGTGAAGTGAGTGAATGTTGACACAGGATTGATCCGTTTATTCCAGCATCTTGATAATATGATCATCGTGTTAGCTCCCCTTCTGTGTGGGAGAAAGTGGAAGGGCGCACGTCTCACAAATCGATTTAGGTGGTTGCCCAGCATCAATGTTGGGAGTGAGTCTGCAGAGCGTATAGCATCCATATAGCGTGCTCAGCTCGCGTAGCTCCATGCGAGCATTATAACCTATCTCCAACGGAGGCGAGCAGAGAGATGGACGAGACGAAGTGTAGTCATCTCTATTATGTCAATGGTGGTGAAGGAAGGGAGGGAGAATACACTACGAGGTCATATGAATAAATCTCGTTTTCAGTCTGTCCATGGCTCCGTAATCCGACCCTGAGGGCAATTACCAGTTCATACAAAATTTGACGTGGATGGGACTGTTCGGAGGCTATCTTCTCGTGTCAGGTTTCCTAGAAAGATCTGCGGTAACTCGAGGAAATGAAATCAAATAAGTCTTTACGAGAGGACTACTGCAGATTTGATCTTTTGGCTTCATATCTCGTCTATGGCAGATAAGTCGAAGCCAGTTCCACATATCATGCGATAACATAGTCCTACACTCGTGAGAATCTTAAGTTATTGAAGGCACTCCTATCATATGGGACAATATTCGACTGATAATATATTTCTATTTGCAATAGATAAGCTCAGAAATCGTCTTTTTCTCTCAGTTGACTCAAGCTGAGTTTATGTTACGGGCTCTCAATAGATTGCGAGTTACTGACATGTTAGATTCTTAGCTCGAACATGGCCTCTCTTTTTAGGTGATCGTTAATAATAGCTAATTCAACTCCAGCCCTATATATGCAGGCGACTCTCTATCTTGAACACTTCTAAATATAAATAAAAGAAGTATTCAGGAGAAATAAATAACATACGATTGGAATAGAAAGACTTAGCACACTTTTCACTCGGGCTATGTAGTGAGAATGAGCACAAGTACCCGCTAATCCTCCAAGTTTGTGTTCGTTAGCTTTATTCGCCTGGTTGAGAGAGAAGCTGTGCACTTCAGTGACACCTACTCAAAACTCAATCTAATTTGTGCTCACACATCGGCGAGGCAAGATTCAGTTATCTAGTCACCTAAGTGGAAGCGATAGTGTCAAGGAGATCCAAATGCTGGAAAGAGAGAGAGTCATTCTGCAAGACTAGGCTATAGAAGATGATTATATATACTGGGGAGTGTGGGGCGAGCGAGAAGATAAAAGAGCAGAGAGAGAATTATTTTTTTAAAAGCCAGCCCAGAGTCTCGGATTTGCATGAGTCACGATTTAAGCTATATTAAGACAGATTAGTAAATCTTGGAGTAGAGGTATGCGCGTCTTGTTAAGCATATATGGAAAGTCGAGATATTGCGCGGAAGGGGACGCATGCCCATAGTACATTGATTATGCAGCATTGATACAAGGTATAGACAAGTGGACCGTCGCTATGACTGGCATTCCGAGTTAGGATAAATATCCAATGCACTGATTAGACTATGGCGTATAAAAGGAGCCGTATATAGAACTAAGATTTGTTCGTCTATGGTGAGCATCTCCTGTATAATCTTACAGGAAAGCTACTATAAGAGACACTATTAGCTCAAAGTAGACAATTACATACAAGTATGTCAATAGTGTCGAAGCTCTTAGGATGAGCCTTTCCTCATGCATTTTGATTTTACTTATAATATACGCCCTGTTGCAGATGTGCAATAAGTATATCTTCGCGACTATCGAACTGCGCTTTTACTAATATGGGCTTAAGGATCTCACAAAAAGAGGTAAATTTATCCTCGTAACACCACATTCCCCAACATAATTTAATACATGTGCCATTCACTGAGTTTAAGGATTAGGTACCATATTACCACGATTGGACATGTCAGTCACTGGCACAGATGGTTTGTCTAGCAATCATATCTATCATTCCCCATCTTGCTTTGACTATTTAGTAAAAATTATTCATCTCTGCCAGTATTGCTACGGGTTATGTGAGGTCACCTGTTATCACACCTGTAAAAAACTCAATCTTGCTCATAGTAAAGAGACATTACTTTAATAGAGGGTGTCTTGATAAATTCACCATTATTGATGCTTCTCGAGCTATGGTTGCCGTATAGCATACCACTACGGAAACACTAAGACGGAGCTCTAGGCATCAATGAACAGTGCAAAAGAAATAATAAATTTTTCCTAAATCCTATAAGAACGAGCATTTGCGAGTGAATAGATCTTGCACTAAGTGTATACACTATGCCATGCGGAATGATTTAGTGCAACATTCTCAGTGCTGAGTAATATTGTGGGAGAGCGTCTAATTGTTGAGCATGAATGTGAAGCTCATATTCCAAACAGCTTTATGGGTACTTGACTGTTTGGCACATAATTCCTTTAGGTAATGATAATATTATCAAACCACAATTACCAGTACATCATACCTAAGGAATCAAGATTTATACCTCACTGAATTCTTTTCAAACAACGGATACCATAGGTCACTCTTTCGCCCACAGCGCTTCAGACTGGGAGTTCCATTCAATGACATCCCTCAGCATCCTCAAATCTTTTTCAGTTACAGCCTTCACCTGGACAGACGCTACCATCCCGTAAGTCTGGCCTGTCATTCTTATTGTTCCTAAATGTACACTATTTACAATCTAAGCATATTAACAACACATACCATTTGCTTGTGCACAGTCTCTACCAAGCTGTCGGCAGATCACTCTGAATAACCTGACGCCTGTCGCGTCTTTGTTGTTTCCCCACTCCCCAAGACTATTTTGCGATATCTGTTAATTTGATTAGCAGAGGCCTCTGGCAAACCTGAGATCATCGCATGAATATCTGCATGCAGCATGCACAACACATTTACATATACACAAGTGCAGAACTGGCCAAATTTTCCCCCCCCCCCCCACTACCTGGGTTATCTCTGGTAGAGAACTGAAAAACAGGTTCTGTCTAGACCTGGTCAAGTATTTTTCAGCAGGACTTTTGACATCAGAAACTACTGATTTATCAGCACTGAAATTCCTTACAGGAAAGGGTTGGTGGCAAGCATTTTGAAAATTTTCAAATAAACAAAAGCTTTGAAGTTGCTGAAATGCTTTCTTTTGATGTTTTCAAAGTGAAAAACTTTGGTTTTCCAATTCTAAACCACTTTGTTTCAAAATTTAAAGGTACGACACCTGGTCTTTTTTTCAGATTTGTCTTCCTCACTGTTTACTACCTTTATTGACAGTTGCTTTCCATTCAGGTCTGTCCTCAGTTGTATCTTCTAAGTCAGGGGTTGGCAACCTTTCAGAAGTGGTGTGCCGAGTCTTCATGTATTCACTCTAATTTAAGGTTTTGCGTGCCAGTAATACATTTTAAATGTTTTTAGAAGGGCTCTTTCTATAATTAAACTATTGTTGTATGTAAAGTAAATAAAAGGTTTTTAAAATGTTTAAGAAGCTTCATTTAAAATTAAATTAAAATGCAGAGGCCCAGGAACGGTGGCCAGGACCAGGGCAGTGAGAGTGCCACTGAAAAATCAGCTCACAAACTGCCTTTAGCACGCATGCCATAGGTTGCCTACCCTTGTTCTAAGTTATCAATATTTATGCTGTATGAATTGAGATTCTGCTTAAGGATGTCTTTGATGAGTTTGAGTTTCAAGTTACCAAAGTAACAAAGTGTGAATTCTTCAGAGAGGGCTTTTTTCCAGGGGGTTACCACCACCCATTTTGATAACATGACCAAATAACTAACATACCATAACTAAACCACCACCTGAGTGTTTGCAATGCTCTAGGACTCCCCAGCTGTAAAAATATGGATTGTTGCAGAGGAGGTAAACTCAAGGCAAAACTGGCAAGCTAACTTTGACCATACTAAAAAAAGGTATGAGTCAAACTTAGAATTGAAAGGCTTCTGGCATAAGAAGAGCTAGAAAATCCATACCTTTTATCTTATGTGTGTTTAGCAGCCACAGCACCTCAGAATGAGAATTTGTATAAAATCATATTAAAGGTTTATAATTAAAGGTGTATTAAAAAGACTATATGCTATCTAGATTCTTATATTGGCATCCATTGTTGAAGTATCTGGTACCTCCCAGGGGTGAGACAGTTTTCTCTTTTTCCTACTACAAGGCAGAGTTATTTAAAGTATGTACACACACACACACACACACACACACACGTTTGATGTTGTTGCAGTATCATTGTACAAAGATCTCACAGCAGAAATAAATTTGGGTAGTATGGCTAGCAAGTGTGATTGTATCTTGCCATTTGGATGAACTTTGGGATCCTATTTGCATCCTGCAAAAGCTTGTGAGTGACTGACTATAAATATTCTATATAGTAGTCCTAACATATCAATTATACTTACCAACTTTTCCTTGCTATGTAGAATAAAGACTCTGGAGTTGGAATTTAATAGTTGTCTTCCTTCTTTACATGAGTGAAAAACCCAAATTTTGTTTGAGAGAGTTATCTTGTGTGGCTGCTAAAGAAGTCTTAGTGACTTAGCATATCTGTAAATTAACATCCTTAAAGTCATTTTTACAACTGCCATGTTTTCCAATTATACAAAAAAACAAAACAAAACAGGATTTAGGTCACAACAACATTTGGTGCTTGAGCCATGTCATGAACAGATTATGCACTGCTATATAGGATGTCGAAATATAGATTAAAATGTAGTTATATATCTAACATGAGTAAGAATATTACTGCTATCCAAGACTCTTTCAAGTAGCAGAAAATGTACACTCTAGGTTTACAATGGACCTGGTGAAAGGACTTGAAGCTTACAGAAACTTTGAAACTGCCATTTATTCATTGTTACTACCAAGATCTGTCATTAACAAAGTAATAGCTTTCTAGTGAGGCGTTTTAAAAAAGCCTGTAGTACAACATGTCCTACATCCCAAATACTGGAAGCTAACTTCATTTTCCCCTACTTCACACTGATGGCAACAATCAGCTGTCCCACACCTATGACATCGTGGTTTTGATTCATGCTCTGTTCCCTGATTCTCCATCTCTTGTTTTCTTAAAAATGTAAATATTTGTTCTGTCTGTATTTTAGTAGTTTTTAAACTTGGCCCCTTATTGAGTAGGAGATTCAGTCACAGGGGAATCAGTTACCATGCATAAACCAGGATTGTGTGTTTTAATGACATTAGCTTGGCATGGTAACCATTCCTGGCCCCTAGACCTCTGCCTAGTATTGAATTATGGTTATGTCTCTAACTGAAGCCCAGTATTATTCTATTTCTCATCTTTTGCGGGAAGGAAGACCAGAGCTATCCTTTTGAATACATACCAAACCACAGGAGCCTGAATGAGGTACTTTAAATGTACAGTGTAGGAAAGCCTGTCATTACAGTCTTTCTGCTAATTAGTTTGATTTCCTTTGTCTAGACTAACCTAATGCAACAAGGTTTATTTTATTTAAAGGAGCATGGCTAACCTTCCTTTTACTGCCCAATGAGAAGGAGAGGAAAAAGTCACTCTTCTGGAATCTGGGAGAGACTCAGCTAAAGCATTTGTCCTTGAATGAGCCACTTGATCAAGACTTCTCTGCTCTAGCAGGACCAGAGTCAGCAGTAGTGTCAGAGGAAAATATAATCAAATCAGATAGCACTGGTATTTTCAAGATAGTTCAGAGAAAGTTACTGAGCAGTTTACTCTCTACCATCAATACTACAGGCAGAGTTCTTTGTAGTAATCACTTGTAAACAGCTATGTAACTACCATCTTCAGAGTGCTGCAAAAACATTAATTAAAGCTCACAATAATCTCAAGTTTGTTTTATCAGTCTCGCTTTACAGAATGAAGCAGAATAGGTGATTTGCCATTGGCCTAGTAAATCTTGTGACAGAGTCAGGGCTAGAAAATCAAGCAACCCTGTGTCCCAATACCATGCTCAGTCCCACAGAACATACTGCCTGGAAGGAGACCCCTTCCTGAAATAAGGCAACTAAGGACATGGAATCTTTATGCTGCATCTCAACCCTCACCCAGAAGAGTTTGGAAACAGAGTTGTCAGTCAGGGACAGTCCTTTGGAACTTTCCCTTGGCTAGGTGACAGACAATATGGTAAAGAATTTGGCATCGAGGTTTAATGCATGGATTGGTTCCTGAGCTAGAGTTACTATGGTGCGGTGTGCAGTTACTGGTGAGAACATGTTTCAGGTTAGCAGTAACTGCACACCTCACCATAGGAACTCTAGCTCAGGAACCAATCCATGCAACAAACCTCGATGCCAACTCTGTCCACATATCTACACCAGTGACACCATCACAGGACCTAACCAGATCAGCCACACCATCACCAGTTCATACACCTGCAC
>NC_133771.1:143881915-143929991 GCF_003597395.2 Chelonoidis abingdonii
GACGAAGTGGGTATTGACCCATGAAAGCTCATACTCCAAAACGTCTATAAGGTGCCACAGGACTCTCTGCTGCTTTTACAGATCCAGACTAACACTGCTACCCCTCTGATACTTAAAATTTATTTGATCATAAGCTTTTTGTGGGCTACAGCCCACTTCATCAGATACAAATTTGTTAGTCTAAGGTGCCACAAGTACTCCTGTTCTTTAAGCTCACTCTAGGGTCTGATAACACAAATGGGCCAGGTCAGCCCAAAGAGGCCATGTGGGAAGATTCCTGCCCCCCAAACACACATTTTTTTTTTTTTAGACACTTCTTTCTGCACTTAAGGAGCAGGGGTGATAATGAAGAGGAAAAAAAGCAATAGAGTGAAGTTTCCCTGATGTAACTATAAAAACACCACCACCACCACCATCACCACATCAGCTCATCCCCTGACATTGGCTGGAGCCATAGATACCAGAAAGAAAACTGCATTTATTAGAGGAAGAGCTAGAGGTATAATTCTCCTAGCCCACACCTTAAACTAAAAAGCTCCAACTTCCTGGGGTGAGACAGATTTGCTCATTAAAAGTAATACTGCGGGAGGGAATAGTTTCTTTCATTTTTCTAAGATCAAATCCTAGATATGTGATAACTAATATCCAATGCGTACAAGGATATAATAAGTTTCATTGTGTGCACTATATAGATGTTTATAAGATCATAGGGAAAGACTCTTGGCCTCTTATAAAACAAACAAACAAACAAAAAAACCCACCACATAGTTTGTTTTACACTGCTAGGCAATAATGAGTTAAGCAGACTGCTCCACTCATCACAGACCACAATATGGAAGGCAGGTAGACTAGAGATGATGCTAGGAAAGTACTAAATCAACAAATCGATTTATAAATTAATAGAGCTGGTCGGAATATTTAAAAAAAATATGTTATTTTTTGCTAGGTGTGTGACTGCACTTGATATTCTCAGAGGGTGGATGCTCACAGTGCATAGAAAGGACTGTTAGGGGTTAGGAAAATAGTCTGGAACTTGAGAGAGCTGTGTTCAAGTCGCTACTCTGTCACACCCTTCCTGTGTGACTTTGGGAATGGTATGTACATGTTAGAATCATAGAATATCAGGGTTGGAAGGGACCTCAGGAGGTCATCTAGTCCAACTCCCCGCTCAAAGCAGGACCAATCTCCAGATCCCTAAATGGCCCCATCAAGAATTGAACTCACAACCCTTGTTGCTCTGCTCAGTGCTGGAACACCTCACTGATTTTGGAGACTAAGTCCCATTGTCTTACAATGAGACTGAGGCTCTTGGGTTCCTAAACTCCTTTTGAAAATGAGACTTGGGCTATGCTCTGCTCAGTGTTGCGATGCCTGCGTACCTTTAGCTTCTCGGTGCCACAGTTCCCTACTGATAAAACAAGGATAATAGTACTTCCCTACCTCACAGAGGTGTTGTGATGACAGATACATTAAAGGTTGTGAGGTCCTCAGATATTAACAATGGGAACCCTACACGTATGTAAAATAGACCACCACCACAATTTGCATCCTTCTTAGCAACCCAAGCACAGAGGCCAAACACAGAATGGGTAAGTGACTCAACTATCACTTTGTCCTTTGGAAATGGTCCTCCTGGGGCAGGTTTGAGGGTACTGTACATTGGCGGAGCAGTCTGGGAGAATTCACAGTGTTGTTACCTATACTGAACCCGTTCTTTGGATAAATTGTACATTGGCCTCCCAACTGTCAAGCCAAGACCACTCCTGAATGCCACATTAAAACGGGTAGGGCCAAAGCCTGGTCCAGTCAAAGTCAGTTTTGTCATTGACTTTAGTGGGATCAGAATTTGACCCACAGAGAGCTAGTCAGGAGGGAAACCTCAAACTGGTGATACTTTAAAGATTAAGAAATACTGGTTTTTGTTCCCCAAGAGGAAAATATTCCTCAGTCAAGTACAGCCATTGCTTTGCGGTACACTGAAAGGGGCTGTTCACTATAAAGTTTGACAGTGAGTATGTCAGCATATATGCAACTCATATTATCCCATCTTGTTCTTAAAATTTCCTATGTTTGAATTATATTAAAAGCAGTGTTCACGGTATCTTTTTCTTGACTATTGAGGGATTGATAGGAATATACTGTACTTTTAAAATACCATGACTTTTCTATGGGAACTAATAGCTTAAAACATTGATTTTATCATTTGATATAAACTCTACTTCACACTCGAGCTCAAGACTAATCGATGAAATTTCTGGTTGAAAGAATGGAAGTTTATGATTGGATGGAATCAGTGCTTTTAATTTTAGAATAGTCCACCCTGGATCTTTTAATTATAATATATATATTTTATATAATAATTAAAAGATCCAGGGTGGACTATTCTAAAATTAAAAGCACTGATTCCATCCAATCATAAACTTCCATTCTTTCAACCAGAAATTTCATCTACTAGTGTACACACACACACACACACACACACACACACACACACACACACAAATATAGGATAGCTAGCTAGATTCAGGTCCATAGATTAGGTACAACATGTACAATATTTTTTGGAAAAATCTGTACATGTCCTTTATCAATTTTTATTTTTTTTAAACTAGTCATTCTTTCCTTCCTATTTGTTCAAATGTCTCTCTCATTTTTCTCATTGCAGACACTTTAAAAAAAGGGAAACTCAGCTACTTCTGAGTAACTGTTTCACTTATTTGTTAATAGGAAGTAGGAAATTAACCAAATGAATTCATTCATCAGTCCTTGCTCTGTGGTTAATTTTGTTACATGGCAAGCTTTAGCCCTGTTCTCATGCTACTTCATGATGCGTGGACTGTGCCAACGCCTACAGCTATCATACTATTCACTGCAGTTTTGTGGTATGTGTGATCTAGTGCTGGCCTCATCTAATACTTTAGTTTACACACTTGGTTAACACGATGTAGGTTGGCTGTGTGCATATTTTCTAAGCCACTCTTGAAGGGCACGTGCTATTTCCATAGCACTGCTATTATTGTATCAATTATGTAAATGTGAGGCTAACATTTAAATTAACGAGTAAATTGAAAGATTAAATTATTTATATAGGTTCTTTAAAACTGTTACCTCACACACAACTGATTAAGTTAGACAAGTCACCTGTGCACTTATGTACTGTAAATCACTTGTTCATATAATTGTAGACAATGTGATATCTAAACACTTACTGTCAAACAATCAGAGTGAAAACAACAAAATGACAGAAGAACCCAACAACTCAGCATGGAATAATTTGATGCTGCTGGACGGACTTCTGTTTTTCACCCATTCCAAGTTATGACCTCAAAGAATGAGAGATTAGACTTCACTCTTCTTGTACTGTCTAACCAAGTCAATTCAAATGGTCAGTTATAACTGTACATGCTGCAAGATATATCTCATGCATGTCAATGTCATCACCAAGCTCAAATTTCATGGAAGATCAGATTCACGTAAATGGAAGTTTGCTTCAAAAAAGACTGTTGTTGACTGAATCACGTCTTTGCTTTTTACAACATACAAAGGAAAGATGTGCAGCCTTCAGTTCTAAATGTCAAGATAATCTCTGTTATGCTTATGTATTATATCAAAAAAACACATTAATGGAATAGAAAGGTTGCATATTATCTAATATTGTACAACAGGAGAAACAGCGCATCACCATACAAGAAGATGCCAACTGCCAGATATTCAGGAAAGCTCAGCTTCCATTTAGACAGTAATATAAGGATGAGAGTTTTAGAAGTGCTGAGCACCCAGCAGCTCCCACTTATGGCTAAACTTTCAGAAGTGCTCAGCACCAAATATATTGAGATCTGTTGGAAACCTGGCCCTAAGTTGTAATGCATGTACAAAAGAGAGCAGAGTTAAGATGAATAGATTTTTAAGTCCAGAAGGATCAGGATGATCACCCAGTCTGGCCTTCACAATCAAAACCTATGCAACCTTAACTTCATCATTTTCTAACTGTTGAGTTCCTCACTTTGCAACTTTCTTGGTTTCTGTACGGAATTTCCTAGAGTTTTCTCTTTAAAGAAAATTAGCAAAGAAATTCTATCACGTGCAACTATTTGCTAGATAGCATTAGAATGTTCTGCACTGTTTGATATGTTCAAGTATCGATACAGAACCTAGACTTCTTCCAGGTACTCCTTCAGTTAGGTAGCCCCACAGTCCAGCTTTGAGGTTGTGATGGGCCTGACTTAGGTGGTCTGGGGTTGATCCATAGAATCCATGTTTATGTAGATCCACAGCCACATCTCCTGTGCAGCTGGTGAATTGCAAAGACAAGCACCAATCTTGTACACATTGTCGTTATCAAGCACATAGATTTTGGTGGTGTTTTGTTTTTTTTTTTCTGAAAGGTAGCGTGGCTAAATAGGATAAGGCCTGGGGACAAAGTATTCTTTCATTCTCTTCTTTCTAGATAATGGCAGAACCAGTTTTGTTTAACTTTTAAAAAGAAAAGAAACCCCCTCATGTACATTCTACTAGAACGTGCCTATAGATAAAAGGCTCAAAGCTATAAGTAGTTGAAAAGGTTCCCCTTTGAATGGAAATACTCGTGCAACTTTCCTACAATTGATAGTGTGCTGAACCAGAATAAAAATCTCTTCACCCATCCTGGTTATTGGATTTTCCCTCGTGTAGTAGGTCAAGCTGTGCAAATACATGATTTGCTATTCCTAAGAGAGAGAAAGTGTTACAGCACTACTCCAACAGCAGACCTGTGGAAGTGTAACAATCTACATAGCCACCATGGTCATTGGTGGTCTAACCTGGGACCTTCAGCACCAAAAGCACTAGCCCTGATCACCTGATCTAAAGGTGTAACTCCTATAGCCTTTAAGCAGCAGCAGCAGGACTCTTCTACTAATGGAGAGTAGCCAAAAGAGGGTTATATGATCACACACACTAAGCCAGTGTATTACACACTCCCCTTGTCATTAAACAACCTGACAGAGCAGCTGAAGTCAAGGAGAGTGGGGACCAAAGTCCCATGTAGGGTAGCATTGTGTAATGAACTATGATTGCATATATATACACAAACACCACGGTCATCAGAAAAGATTGATGTGGGGAACTGTGGCACAAGACGCATAAACTCCTACCAGTTGAGCAAAAGGAATAGAACTTTAGTGATTAGGGTCCTGATTCAGCACATTCTTAAATGTTTTGCTGAGTTGGGGCCTAAAAGCCTGTTATGGGTACCACACACTAGAACAGAGGTGGGCAAACTACGGCCTACAGGTCATGTTGAGCCCGCAGGACCTTCTTCCTGGCCCGAGAGGCTCGCCCCCTTCCCCACAATCTCAGCTCACTGTGCCACTGGCATAACGCTCTGGGTGGTAGGGCTGCGAGCTCCTGGAGCAGCGCAGCTGCAGAGCCTAGCCTGACCTGGTGATCTGGGCTGCGCTGTGTGGGGCCGGCTCCAGTCGCGCAGCATGGCTGTAGCACGACCAGCGCTCCAGGCAGCGCTGTAAGGGGGCAGGGAGCAGGGGAAAAGGGATTGAGGTCGGGGTGGTCAGAGGACAGGGGACAGGGATTGAATGGGGGCAGCCAGATTTCACTGATGCCAGTTTTTCACCAACTGAGGCCCTTCTGTCCCAAAGTATCCATATTGTATGTATATTTTTTGCTTAATTCTCTACCTTCCTCCTTTCTTACCCCTTGCAGTAAAGTTTATTGCTTCTTGGCAGTTCCCATAGTGAGAGCTCATTATGCTTTCCGTAGCGACTCGATATGCTTGCTGGGGAGTCCTTAAAACACATCTCAAAGCCAGCTCTTTGGTTAACACATTGCAGCCTGGTAATTTTGAGCTCACAAGTTATGATGTCTAAATTAAGAGTGGCTGTCAGGAAACAAAACCTCAATTCCTGTTAGGCTACCTTTGTGTTGATTTCTTTCACTGAAGGCATAATGCTCCCCATTTGTTTAATGTTTCTCTGTGGGGAAAACACCAAGAGACAAGGTTCTGGAGAATGCCTTGGGATTTCTAAGATTTCTGTAGGAAACGATTTGTAACAGACATTGTGTTGATAGTTACTTGCTGGAGAGGGCTGGAAGGATCAGGGGAAGGAAGAATACTATTCATAAGGAATAGGAAATTTTACTCATTTTCGAAAAACCTCTCTATGTACCTTACAAAGTCATTTTCTACATAGTGCTGAGTAGGAGACTGACTTGGGAACGATGGTGGATACAGTTCCAAGGGGATCTTTCAGGACTGATCTCAAGAAGAAGGAAAAGTATATGCTGCATAAATAGTTAATGTAGAGAGGTAGATGAAATTATTCTAGTAATATTGTACGAAGAGTCCGACGAGGCTACCCACTGTGTTTTTTTGATCAAATGAGCCTCACTCTATTTTAAGGGAGTACAGAAATAGAAACATAACAGTCCATAGCATGCCAATTTCTAAATGGAATAGGTAGAACGGAATGGCTGTGTCGGCTGGTATGGAAGTTAAAATCAAAAGGTCAGCTAAGAAAAGTATGAGTAAGGAAGAAATTTTGGTGGGATCCTTACATATCAAGAGGAATGAACAGGATATCAGTAAAGCTGATTGAAAGATACTCCAAAAATAGTCAACCAACCACCACCACACCACATGCATTTGTAAAATATGTCCCTGATATTGTAAGCCTCAGACCCGAGTCTCAGTTACTCCCTTCCTGCTCTTGAGAAAAACGAGATAGCAATAATGGTGGTGTGGAAAGCAAGATGGCTTTAAGCTTCCCTTATGTTCTCTGTATTCTAGGGCCATGTAGAAGCCTGCCCAACCCCCTTCTCTGGAAGTCAGAGCAGCTCCAGATCTCCAGTGAGCCAATGGAAGTAGAGCATAGTTATGACCTGTCACATTCCCAATCCATCTCTTCTTTCAGAAGATGGGTGTAGGACCAGTATGGAACAATTATACCAGCTCCACTGGAGACCTCACTGGCTGACATGAAGAGAGTATTCTGAAAGATCTGCTTCCACTCACTAGAAGGCCATTTACAGTGACAGAGATGCATACCAGGTCCTTAGTGTAAGGGAGAATCAGACCCATGGTCAACAGCACTCCAAAACCAAGGCTACTACATTTAAAGTTCTGGAACCAATAAATAAATGTGTCTTGATCTTAACTGTCAGCAAAAAACAGATTGTCAGCAGAAAGAAAACAGAAATTGCCACCAACATACATTGGATGGTAGATGGAGATTTACACCACAAATACTAGCAATGCTGCAGTTCTTGGGCTGGAAAGTGCAACGTTTATCAGGACCAAGGAAATACATTTTTAAGATTAAGTTAAATTTTAGGATTTGTCATTCTAGATGGCGATGCCTTAATTATGACATAAGCTACCAAGGCTGAAGCAGGAATTAAATAAATGAGGCGATATAATAGTATAACTAATGGAGTTTGATTTGTACAGTAGATAAGAAAAAAAAGGGGTGCGCTATAAGTGTAACCTTAACAGCCAACTGTAGATTAGATGGAAAGAAGCCAAAAGCAGAACATGCTGCTATTTAATATACACTTCTAAATCAAAGTCACTAATGACTGCTACATATTGCAATAGCGTATATAATACAGACAGGCCTGATCCAAGCCCCAGTTCTAGCTCATTTGCGCTGAGTTTGGAAGCAGCCAGCCAGAAAATTGCATAAACAAAAAATGGTCATGTTGTCCTTATGCTGGCAAACACCCAAATCTCTCTTTACCTGTAACAGCTGTGGGCAGATTAGCAAGTCTCTGGTATGTGGCACAGTTTTCTAATGGTGTAATCACAATGCTAATCATTCTCTCTCTTGCAATAACAGCTTTTTTTTGTGAAAATGTATCTAATTAAAGAGCAAAAGTAATTAAATTATTTGTCCCCCAGAAATAAGCAAAGCACCAAGAATCACATTTGGAATGAAACTTCATTTTGAAAAACAAAAGGGCTGAATTGATATGTTTTGGACTTCCTGCTAATTTGACTCAGCACTAAATCCCTGACAGTAACACTCTTATTAATAAAAGTCTTTGGGCCAGATCCTCAGCTGGTGTAAGTCACTGTAGCTCCATACGCTGCTGATTTACACCATGTGAAGAGCTGGCCCTTTATCAATAGCCTAATTACATGGAGTGCAATTTTGATGTGTTTGAGTGCTACACACCATTCTGATCTACACAATTACAGCTTCGAATGCCACTGACAAAATGCTATTTTGTACCATTTTTAGATAAGATAAGCAAAAGCTAAACCTAAGGGAAGCATATTTTTTTGTTTGTTTAATGTAAGTGATAATTTTAAGTAAAAAAAAAGGGGGGGGGGCAGCTAAATATGGTGAATAAGCTTCCAGATTCTAAATATAATTATTATTGATACACCGCTGTCATTACAAAAAAAATTAGACAGGGAAGGCATCTGTCGGACTTAAATAAAAGTAATATTTCAGATGACAAGGCATGATCCTGAAGTCATAAATATACTAGAGGTGTATTTCCTTGGTTGTAGACGAAGAAGCAGCTGTGCAGCCTCAAGCACAAATAAGCATTGCTAACTACCATCTACAGAACCACTGGGTGCATACATCACTTCTGTTTGCACTGAGTGGATGTGGTACAGAGTTCTGCAACTATTCCCTTGGATACTTAGATAAATTCACTTCATCCAGGAACCTGCCTCTTTTGCGTTGGTTTTCAGCAAACATTTGAGCATTTTAAGTTTACTGACAGGAATATTCTCTGAAAGCAAGCATTAGAGTTTTGTATGAACATACTTCAGGCTAGATGCTCAGCACAAAATAAAGGAACCATCACACAGCAACTAGCTTTACAAGTGTGCCATTTAAGCGGGAACTGCTCATGGATAAGCCAAATTACAGTCATGTAGCGCAATCATTGAATCGTCATCCCACTGAAGTAAAAAGCAAAACTCCCTTGACATCAGGGGGACCAGGAATTCACCTTTAGTGTATATCTGCATAGATCCCTTGAAGTCAATGAATCTAGGTCAATTTATACCCTACACACCTTAATATCTCGCACGCTCATTAAAGCAGGGAAGACAAATAATACCATTTGAAATACATGACCAGTTTGTTATAAGTAACCAACACAATCTGAATAGCTAATGCTCACAGAGAATTTATGGTGATCAACACAGAGCAAAAAAATGTTTGTCAGGGAATAATTTTTAACAACAATCAACCGGAAGACAACAATATCTGCTCACTGACATTCCAGAAGAAAAAGCAAGCTAAATTTTCTTAACCTTGTTACAAATTATTCATTCATTATATGCTTGATATCATATTTTTTCCTTAGTCATTTTGGTTACTGTAAACTAGATTTTATTTTGGATTAGGCAAAACAGACATTGGTATAATTTCAGAAAACTGGTGGCAATGGACTTAACATTTCCGCAAGAGAGACAGCCCCAAATCCTCAAAGGAATTTAGGTGCTCAACTCCCACTGATTTCACTGGGAGTTTGGCCCAGATCCTGAAAGGTATTTAGGCGCCTTATATGCTAGATTCATATAAGAACAGCTAAATTAGTTGGACCTACTCAGGACTTGAATGGGTGACCTCTACAAACAAAAGGGAGCATGAGTAATATGCATGTGTTTTTGTACCAGACTACAGCTGTTATTTTGTCTCCTATGTGGTGGTGGTAAAAAAAAAAAAAATGGATAATCTGCTCAATGTTACGTTAATGCAATGTTATGGATGAGGTTTTAACCACTTGACGATGAAGAAATTCAGTTACGCCCACCACTTTGTGGAACGCAACAGTTATTTTCTGATGATGTGGTGGTGGAGGTGTGGGACCAATGGCAGGGGTGGCAGGTTTGTAGAAATTTTGGGATTGGCCAGAACACCCATAGCCTGTCCCCCTCAAACTCCACCCCCCACCTGCCTAAGGCTCTGAAAGGGAGTTTGGGTGCAGGGAGGAGGGTTGGCAACGCTACTGTAACACCATCTACTCAATAGGAGAAGACGGTGTTCAGCATCTTACAGAAATGACCATCCAGTTTCTCTCTGTTCTTCACCCTGATCATTCCATTCTCCCTTCACTGTAAACTCTATTGGATGCCTCACATGTAGATCCTTCAGCGTCCTGTTATGCCTTAAACTCTTCCTCTGTAAATGTTTCCCTCAAAACACAGGGCCAGATTCTCAGCAGTTTTCAGTGGGGGCAATATGGATTTACACCAGCTGAGGATTTGGTGTAGGGTCTTTAATTTATTGATGGGAGAAGCTCAAAGGTTTAGCTTCAATTTGACTAATAGACAACACTCTTGGGCGCTTATCTTAAGCTTATCCAAACTTTTCTGAACACATGCAGTAATTATAGGCATCACAACACTGACTTCCTGTTTTGTACAACTCTTCAGAGGCAATGTGATTTTTTCAGCAAATTGGCTGTAACAGGCAAATCATTTAAGCAAAGCAGAGCTGACCCTAATCTCTCTTGATGCAATACAGGTCCAGTATAAATGAAGAATTCAGAGACTGCACTGAAGGTTTGTAATACAGCTAATCTAGGAGTTAAATGGCACATTCATAGCTAGTCACTATATTGTTGTTTCTTATTTTGTGCTGAAACAAAATCATTGATTTACTTTGATTTGTGAAGAGCCCTAAATTAGCTGGGAGATCTCACCAGCTTCTGGAAAGGCTCATCAACTCTGAACTACAATTAAGACTTTCTGACTGCCAGTGCCAGCCACCATTACCCGAGGAGGTCGAAGGTGGGAGAATAGCTATCTAGCTGTACTTTGGATCCAATTATATCTTCATACCGCTCTAAGTATTTTATCATCTTTAGTTCCAGGATGCAACTGAAACTATGCCTGGAAACTATGCCTTACAGGGATCTTCCCAAGTTGCACCTTTTCCTTGCAGCTGAAATGTCTCAGTAAGTATATCCTGGGACACAGAGCAATCAAGAAGCATTTTGCTGTATTTTTAATCAGTCCTTCCTCTCTTTCCCTTTTACTTCTAGTGTTATCCTCCCACAGCCTAAACAAGGAACAAAGACCAAAAACAAGAGAACAAAGAAAACGCTAGTGCAAGAAGCTTTAATTGATGTTAAATTACATGATTCAGTGTTTCTAAATGCTAGTATTTTACAGTTATACAAGCAAGACCCCAACAGATGCATCTGGGCCAGATGCAAATTCTATATTTAACACAACAGAAAGTCACTTTCCCTTCCCATATTTATGTCAATGTTCTTCTGTGGCATGTTGCAAAATCTGCTCTTAAGGCTAAAACACTACAAAAGTTCCTCATCCACATCATCTTTCCAGAAAAGACTGCCAGTTAAATATGGATCTTGCCCTAACAATGACAAGGTGCCTACCAAATTCCTAATCTTTGGGGCCCCAGCCTGTTTCTAAAGTCAATGAGAGTTTTGCCATTCATTTCTGTGACAGCAGGATTGCACTTTTGGGGTACTGTATTATTTTTAAATGTTTCTACCTTTTAAAATCAATTTTAATTCCTAACAGGGATGATTAACTAATGGTCTCAAAATTCCAACATATTTGAATGGTCTCATTTCAAAGGAGCAAATAAAGGCCATATTTTGTTTTTAATTAACTGATATTATGAATTGGCCTATGTGTGTGGCACTGAATGACAATGGCCTACACTAATCCTATGATATTAGATGGTGGTTGCAGGTGTGTTTCTAGGGGACTAGTGTCTGTAGTACCTCAGAAAGAACTCATCATCACTACGATGGGAATTGTTGGCAGTTTCAGCTGACAGGTTAGAAATTTAATGGGAATGGTTATTAACGACCTTCTCATCCCTCAGGGATGCAGCTTCTCTCTCCTCAAGAAGAGGTGGTTTGAAGTAAAAGCTTGCAGGGCTGCACCTGAAGTTTTATTAACAAATATACAGCTGTTATACCAAGAGACACACCTGCCTTCATCATCAGTGACAGCCAACACCAAGGAAGCCACCAGCAAAGCAGGACTTAGCAATGGATGGAGACAGTTTGTCACTACGTGGCCAGTGTTGTTTTATTTATTTTTTTAATTGGTGTGGTGTTCATGTTCTTATGACTTGACATTGGTAATTACCTGGATTTTAGAGACTGCCCTGCACAAGGGGAAAGAACACCTCTGAACACCATATGAGGACTGAACAGGATACAGATCTCAGCAAGTCTTAAGGTGAGGTTTTGCTCTGAAAAGAGATTTTAAACTATCAGCATGGAATCCCATATTCATTTGCTCTCAATGTTAAACCTGCTTAATTTACTGTGACTTTTCTGTCACTGGCCCTCCAAACTTATCCTGAGATTGGAAAGCCAAGCTAGATTCCTTCTGATTCACGTCACCAAAAACAAACAGATTTTATAGTTGGAACTAGTTTAAAGTTCTCCTGGGGATACATTCGGCATCATAGAATCCTGCTCACTCACTCTTAGCTGCATTGCAAAGCACAACTCTACCACAACTATAGACATTTTCAGTCAAGTAAGCAAATGCCAACTCTAATTCTAAATACACACGGGGAGAAGAAGATGCCATTTTCACATTGAAAACTTATGTATAACTGCATTTTAACTAAGGAAAGCACTTAAGCACATGCTGAACTATGATGAACTTAATGTCAATGGGTCTCAAACGTGAGCTTAAAGTTCAGCATGTGCTTAAGCGCTTTGCTGAATAGGGATACTTTCCTGACTTGGGATCTAAATGGGGGAAAAACTCATTATAGTCCTTTTTTTAGAAGCAGATTTCATAACTAAATACATAAGGACTGATTCTGCTTTAAACCCATGTAAATAAAGAGCAAGTTCCTAGAAACCAGTGTGAAACAAGTGCAAGGAGAAGTGAGAACAGAATCAGACTCTCAGTATAGTTGGCAAAAATGCAGGTTGTAAGTTTTTGCCTCTTAATAAAAATCATTATATTTGCACATATCTGCTTATCTGACTCTGGTCTCTTCAGTTCCTCGATCAGTTACAGGATTAGCCTACCACAGTTCTTAGCTGTAGTTTAATTTCGATATTTGGGAGGACCAGGGACCTAATAATATAGCTCTAACTTCTGGATTTACCACTTGTTAGTGGTACTTAAAATCAGAAATAAGTTTACGTGCATTATTTAGTCACCCTTAATTTTTTTTTGTTTTAACTTCATTATTTGCCACGTTCACCAGCTATCACTTAAAAAACAACCCTCCCTCAAATTACTGAATAAACAGAACCGAGCACTTTTATGTAACTAAATCATGAATCCCTGGTTTTAAATACATAAACATGCAATTCACACAACAAAACAAATCCAGCACTAAAGCCTGTCCCCTTTGCCCATCTGCCTAAGCATTTAACCATCCCCATTCACTCTGTTGCTCACCTCGGCTTGACACACTCAATGCTGTACACTGCACAGAGGCTTGGGAAGTAGCCCAGATCTTATGTTCGCTGCACAGTGTCTAGCTGTCTGTGTTTCTGGGGCAAGTTGCTTGTAGTAGCCTAGAAAATAATTGTAATGGCTCCAAGCCAGAGCTCTGCTGTGAGTGTCGGGAGCTGCTCTCACCTTACACAGCCCACATGGAGAAAATGACCTGAACCCACAGAGCTCCTGGCATTGCTGCTCGCTCTCCTTCCCCCAAACATACTTCTGTGTCCCCTAGAAGACTATGGTTATCACTTGGTCAGCATTTGACTGGCCTGGCTAGGTTTTTGTTGTTGTTTTTTTTTAAAATAGATTTGCCAGAAAAATAATTTACTTTGCCATGTTTATTTTACGTGGGTCTAAAAATTTGCATTATTTTGCACAATGCAGTGGGATAGCTAATGTTAAAAGTTTCTGTGTTCAGTTAAAGATGCTGCAGTGTTTCCACTTCCACAGTTTAAAGCAACAACAGATCAAAACTGCTGAAAATACTGCAGCTGGCTGCCCACCAACACGCAAGAGTATCACGTGTGTGGGGGAGAAGGTTTGAGCCACATGAGAGTGAGAAGAGGTGCGATTCATCCTATCTTGTGTGTGTTCTCTCTCTAGATACCATAAGTGGCTATTGCGGGGCGGGGAGGGTGTTGCAGAGTTGCCCTGGGATTCTGGTTGCCACAATCTTGCCTTATGGCGGGGAATGCCTTTTCTTTTTGCATTTTCAGGTTGGTAACCATATAGGGCGGCTGGAGTGGCTAGGGTGGCTATATCAGTTTCCCCACCTGGGCTGTGCTGCGAGGCATCAGAAACTTCTCTTCTGCCCTCCCCTTATGCAGCCCACACAAGGAAACCGACCTGGACACAGACCGCCTGGCATCACTGCTCGCTCTCCCCCACCCCCAATGTTCCTCCATGGGGAGGAAGCAGGGCCAAATAGAAGGGAGAATTCTGGTTGCTCCCTACCCCGCCACATCACCTCTGTGACATTCAGGTGGGAGAGGTAACACCCACCACCATTACTGCCCAGATTACCACTCCCCACCAGCAGCCTCTGCTAGTACATAAGTAAGGGGCTCACTTACTCATCACAAAAAAAGCAAGCCTTGTTTGACCTGAAATTACTCCATGAGCTAATAAAAGTCCCTTTTGGGAGCAGAGATACAAATAAGAGACATTTTCCCCAGTGATGATGGAAATAGTGAATGGGATGGATCTCCAACAGTTATGTGGTTTCTCCACAATTGAAATTTTCCACAGGAACATTTTCTTTTGGGAAAAATCTTAAAAATATATTTCATTTTGGGAATCCCAGCAAGCAGCTTCCTGGGATCGGTAAATCGGGTACCCCATGCCCCCCCCCCCCATCTCTCTTGTGAGTGGGGCTCCCCAGATGGGCTAAATCTCTGAGGATACAGTACAGCCTCTCCTCTGGCTGAACCATTGTGACTCACCAAGGGAGTTCCATTATCACTGTGCATCACGGGAGATGTGGTCCAACCCAGGAATCAAGGCTATACCAGAGGGGGATGAGGTACACAAATGCAACTCCCATGATGCACTGTGGCAGCTCTGGTAGATGTAGTTCAATGTTGAACAGACCCAAAATGAAATACTTCAATTTGGGAATGTCACAGCAGGCCAATGGCAGGGAGGAGGCATGGCCAGACTACTGTGTGCTCTGCCAATTCTCTGCTTCCCAGAACTTGTACACAGCCAAGGCAAGCAGTATTAGAGCAGCTCTAACTTACAACTGGGGCTAGACTGACCCTGGCTTCTCCTGAATATGAGGAAGCAAAGATGGTGTAAACCACTTCTGTCTGCTCTGCCCTATGTTCACCTCAGGAAGTTAGCAACTGAGAATCAGGGCCTCTATTTTTATCTATGAAAGGGACTTTTTTAAAAAAAAAAACAGAGCCTGAAACACAGTCATCCCCTACCAGTTCAAATACTATGAAAATGAACATAAGTGTAATGGTCCAAAAGATATTTCATCTACTGTACTTAAAAGCTTTCTAAACAACACAGAGCTATACTATAGAAATGTCAGAAATATGTTCATTTCACTCTTTGATGTCCTTTCTTGTACAAATGTACTTCTGTTATTTCTTGCGCCTCAAGAGGACAGAAAAATTAACAACATATTTCACAGCTAAAAACATTTAGACTGGCACGGATGCAGGTATAATATGAAAATTTGTATGTTCATACACAATACTGTAAATACACAATATCCTGTCTACAGTATTACAGTACATATGGGTAAAATTCAAAGAAACATTGTATGGCTTTTTCTGAAATACAGAATGTAAAGAGAAAACATTTCAAATACAAATCTTCTTAAATAAACCATGGCAAAATGCAAGAATAAAATACATACAAGGACATTCTATGGGGCGTGGAGGGGAATCCTGTGATAAACCACATCATCTGAGCTATCATGATAATCTCTCAACACTGGGCTAAATTCAGCCTTTTGTCAGAATTTTGTTCATGTCTCTGAGATTGAATGTGGGTCCAGAGCTATTATGCTAACCAATTGTGAGTGTGAAGAAACAAGCAGTTGGGCTCAAGCTCTGCTGGAAAAGGCCAATGGGGAACTGGAAGATTTTTCTCTCACACACACACGTTTCATATATAATAAAGGGAGCTAAATTAGAGAGACATCCCACAGAACTATGGCTAGGATTTTCAAAGCAGGCTGTAGATGTATTTTTCCATCACAATTAACAGGAGGCATGAGATACTGCGTTATCTACATTGGCTGTCTTGTCAATTTCGTGGCTCCATGCTTGAGCCAGGAAATTGAGAAGAAAGCTGGGCAGCTAGAGCCCAGCTCCGCCTGGTTCCCCACTCTCAGCTGAGCTGCTGCCTGGAGGCTCCCCACTCAGGGAAGCCTGGGCTGCTGCCCCTCCCCTCACCCCCCTCCCCTCTCAGCTAGGATCATGGAGATGAGAAGCCCAGAAACTACCTGCCTCCCTCCCCACCCCCCAGGGAAGGGTGGGGAAGCTGGACTACCGGCAGTGCACGACACAGAGCTGACAGCCTCGGCTCTCAGTTCCCCACACTGCCCCTCCTCAGTCAACGGAAGTGCTCCTGGTGAGAGCATGCACCACTGACAGAAGGAGGTTAGCATGGACATAGGTCAATTTAGGGCTGTCTTGTAGACATGCCCTAAATTACTTAGACGCCTATGTCACATTTTCAAAAGTGACTTAAGCACTCAGGATCCTAGGTCTCATTGAAAGACACTTTTGAAAATGTGACTGCACCATTCGAGTCATTTAGGCCCAGATTTTGAAGGTATTTGTGTTTCTCCACCCGGTACTGCAAAGCCTAAGTGACTTGCCCAAGGTCACAGAAGAAGCCTCTGGCACAGCAGGTGACTGAATCTGAGGCTAGTACCCTAACCATTCAGTCACCGTTCCTTCTCAGCTCACTAGCCCACCTCAAAATCTGTGGAGGACAGCAAGGTGGGGGAAAAGCAGGGGGGGGAGGGAGGAGAGAAAGGGGAAGAAGGTTCCTTATGCACTGCCCAGTCTCATGCATCCCCTCAGAGACCAGACATAAAATCGAGCCTTTACACGTTGCTCAGAGGATGTGCTAGCATCAAAATGCATCTGTCTGGAATATCCAGGATTCTGTGTCCTCACAAAAAGCAATAAGGCTCCTTTGGTTAAGTTATCCACATATGGAGCCTTTATTAGAAGACAGACACACATGGAAGGGAGGGCTAATAGACACATTTTAAGTAAATGAAGTAAGCTGATAGCGGAAGGTGACCCAGACCGAATGGCGATGTCGCAGTGATTCTTTGGTGGTGAAATTTTGCTACTTGATTCTCCAGTACAACGTGGTTCTAATCCTATAAACAAAAACAACAACAGGAATGTGACGGAAAGTAGCCAAAGATCCAAGCCATTAGCAGGTATGGGAAAATTCCCCTGTAACAGGAGCTAGTGAAAGCTACATATGTACAGCCAGCCTCTTTGCAGCTACTCTCCAACACAAATAGTTGCAGTCTGAAAAGCAGATTTAAAAAACTGCCCAACATTCCTTTTATTTCAGCTGGCCATCCCTAACTGTGACTCGGTATCAGGGAAATAGTTGTTTAAATCCTCTCGTGATGTGCACAGTCTGTCTCAACACAGCACGAGGACGAAGGTTACTAAATGGTGACAAAGCTAAATCATCCCTAAGGGATAAAGTTAGTTATTCACTATTGACTCATCTGCCAAGAACTAAACACACAATTAATACTTCCAAAGCTTACTCCATTTGAAATCTATTACCAACTAAAAAACTGAGTTAGTTTTCTTTTCCCACACTAAGCCAGCACACCCTCTCAGTAATGGATCCCACTTCATTTGCTCATCAAATGTATCTTAGGCCTTGTCTACACTTGCAAGTTGCAGCACTGGTGAGGGGGTTACAGCGCTGCAACTTAGCAGGTGTCTACACTTAAAAGCTCAGCCAGCGCTGCAACTCCCTGTTTGCAGCGCTGGCTGTACACCTGGGTCTGCTTCCGGTGTAGGCGCTGGCTGTTCCACACCTGGGTCTGCTTCCGGTTTTATTATGTATAGCGAGACCAGCGCTGGGTGATGTCCTGCGCCTGGTCTATCATGTGGGACACCACCAGGCGTTTTTCTTGGTCCTCCAGGTATTAGGACTTATCCCAGCATTTCTTTTCAGCTCTCTGGTTCAGGCTTAGCACTCCACTGCCTGGCCTCAGAGCCTGTGAGGAGGAGGGAGCGGGCTTGCCGAGCTTCGCCGACGGTGCCGGAGCCAGCCGCCGGCTTCCAGCAACGGGCTGCCGGAGCTCCCCCGGGAGACAGGCTGTTGCCGGCTCGGCAAGACCGGGAGCTTCTGGGCTGGGGTCCACTGTGGTCAGCCGAGCCTGACGGCTCTGAAGTCCGACCCCCAGGGGCCAGGCTCGTATACTTTCGTGCCCGTGGAAGCCCAGGGTGATCCCGAGAGCGAGGCTGACGGTCACTCAAGTCTCCCCCAGGTGTCCCGTCCAGCTGCTGGACCGTTGCACGGGGCGGCGGCTGTGAGGATTCACTCCCAGCACCGAGGAGCGCCCCCCCAGAGGGGCCCCCCGCCAACACACACGAAAGCCTCAGTCCGACCCGCACCTAAGGCGGCTGAATCGCCCCCCCCAGGCTGCAGCCCCCACACCCAGAGCTGGCGAGCACGCACAGGCCGTGGTCTCCCATCCCAGTCTGGGTCGCACGGGGGTTCTCCCCACCTAGGGCATTGCCCGGTGGCTTTGGGCGGCTGACAGTTCCCTTTTTCTCAGCCATGGGCAAACCTCCTAGCAGCCGGGAGGCTGCCAGGGGGGCTGCAGCAGCGGCTGGGGGTTGAGGCATCCGGTGGGCCAGAGTCCTCAGGCTACACCCAGTGCCCAGCAAACCCACCCAGCTGCTTGGCATTCCCGCCTGGGGGGAGGCATCACTCCCGGACGAAGTGGGAATGTTCTCAACGTGTCTCTGAAGATGGTGGGACTCTTTGTGTGCCTCGTTCCCCTCTGTGCGACTCGATAGCCTAAGTGCATGCAGGATTAAGCGTGCCGAGTGACCCCTAGAGTTGCGGGATGATGGCCGACGGTCTGCAGAGGAATGCCGACACCCTGTAGCCGGCAGGGTTGGGAACTGCACGGGCCCCTGCACTGCAAGGATCAGCCAGACTTTGCTGCGGTGAGAAAGACCAGGTGCCGGCTGCTGGCCCGGGAAAGAGATCAAAGCCGGGGGGCAGCTGGAAGGGGTTCGAGTCTCCATGGGACTCAGGGCCAGGCCTCGGCCTGCTACCCCCCGTTACCCCAATGCCACTCGTTTCTGACGCCCTCACCTGCGCCGTGGGCTGCTAACCAGCCCTGTCCTACGTTCTTTCTTGCCCATGATCAGTGGCCACTGCTGCTCTGCTCCTGACTGGGTGAATTTTCTTCTGTGATTTTTTCCCAGCACCTGCGTCTGCCTCCTTACCCCTTCCTGGGCCAGCATGTACTGAAAAAGTCCAGAACAGGGACCCCAGCCTGACCCCCCCCCCCATGAGCCCCGTGTTCAAGATGATGTTCAGACAAAATGGTAGACATGCAGGCAGACACTACCGTGGATGCCTCAGGTCCATTACCTTTACTTCAGCACTTGTGCCCCAATGTTTCTCAACAGCACCCTTTCTCCAGGCAGATCTTCTCTAACCGACCACCAACGCCCAACACCAGTACGTTCACTTCACCGCGCAGAATCACAATGGCACCAAACGGCTGAAAAGGGAAGCGATGCACCACGGGTCGTTGGAACAGGAAGCGGAATGACCCGCACCCTTCCGTCCCCTTCCCACAACCCCCAGCAGCAAATTGGGACGAGGTGCTCTGTGGGATAGCTGCCCACAATGCACCACTCACAACAGCGCTGCAACTGGTGCAAGTGTGGACACACTGCAGCGCTGGTCGCTGTCAGCGTGGACACACTGCAGCGCTGGCCGTACACAGCTGTACGACCACAGCTGTAACGGCCAGCGCTGCAAAACTGTAAGTGTAGACAAGCCCTTAATAAAGAAGCGGTGAGCTAATGGCAGGTGGTGGGTATGCCTCCTCTCCCTTCCTCCTCCTCCCGCACCCTCCACAGGGGAGCTGGCAGATCTTTAGATGTGGTTCGATCTATATATCCACTTAGAGCTAGACATCTTGAAATAAAAGAGTGAGTGGCAGCTAGCAATATTTCCTAGGGAATGTACTCAGCTAGGATAATGACCAATCTCTGAATCAAGAGATCAGTGAATGAGTGACTAGAATAGTTTTATTTTATTTAAAATGCTAAAGGGACAATCTCAAGTTAGAATCATATTGGTATACAAATGCATTCTCTTACTAATAACTCTTAGAATGTTCAAAACTGTAAAAATCAAACTTGTTTTTCACTCTTCACATTTGTTTACTTTTTGCATTTCTATTTATTTTCATTTGTCTAAAAACGCAAGGCTTAGTTAGATTTATTCTCAACTAATTTTCTGGCTCTCAGGCACTGATTGGATAGTTTTGGGTTGCAAATACTGCAAGAGAATGTCATTAACTTAAAAAAAAGCCATCTGAATTTTACAAATAATTGAAACAGTTCCACTGTTATTGATTTTTGTAAATCAGTTTCACACAACCTACATTTTTGGACAAATGCATGTCCCTTTAATTTTCCTAACCTCCTCTAAAATAAACAAGCTTTCTCTGAGATTTCCAGAAAGAACATATACCTCATACTAGTCATGCAATCCATAGAATGCCTTTTCTGCTCCACGCAAATAAAGATGAAAGTGCATTTATCTTACAATAAATAAGGTGACTCTCAAAGAATGAAGTTCAATAGTGCTAATGCAGCTCTTTACAACATCTCTACTTATGATGCCTCTTGTGGGGTAATTTCAGGTCTCAAAATATCTGTGCTGGTCTCAAGCAAATGTGGGGTTAAATTCCAATCTCACACCAGTATAAATCTGCAATAAATCATGTAAACTGATGGATTTTTTTCCAGATTTAAACCAGCACAATTCCTATTCAAATCTGAGCTTTTACATAGCTGCTATGGGATGAATATGGTTTAGATTTTGAAAGCTATCTGTTTGTATGCAACATGGTCAGTTGGGAGCCTCCTTTTATTTCCCTATTTTGTGGAATAATTAGGTATAAATGTCATGCAATTAAGTATCTGAAAGATGAAACACTATACAGTAGTTCAATAATTATTTATTCCCAGTTTATGTACTAATGTTATATCACCACTAAAACCACAGCAGTTCTAATATCAAGTTCTCTACTTACCCTAGTGAGCGCACACACAAAATGCATCATATAGGCGACTACTGAGGCCAAACTACAATGGAACACTTGGACTACATCTGATCATAAACAACTTAATAATGGAGAAGAGCAGATCAGTACATAGTGGAATTTTCTACTTGCTTAGGTCCATCATAAGTCACATAAAAAATTATGATTTAAGTTTTATGTAAGGGATCCATAGATATTATTCTGGCCCTCTGAATAGGGATGGAATTTATTCAGTATGTGGAGCAACCTGACAAATTTGCTTGGATATTCATACTTCTAAACTTTTTTGTAAATCAAAACACTATTTTTACAAATAGGTAGCCACAACCTGATAGGTAGATGTAAGTTCTATGTACCCCATTGTAGTGATCAATTAACAAGTGGATGATAATATGGAATGTCTTTTTTTTTTTTTAAATGACATGTTAAATTTTACACGGGACCAGAATGTTTTTTCTTTGGAGGGCAAATCACTAAGTTATATTAAAAAAAAAAAAAAATACAGATCACAGAATTAACCTGTTTTGTTGTTCAGAAAATCTGGTCAAGCTAATCTTTGATTTGTCCTTTCTCGAACCACTCTTACCTAATAGCTTCCATGCCTAGGCCACTGAACCTCTGTTGCTGTTCTTCACAGAAACTCTTCTCATCAATAAAGTGGTTTTCAGAAATATCATAGCAGTAGTTTGTCCATCTCAAGAGTGTCTTCTGTGTGAGGGTCAGAGTGCTTTGCAAACATCAATAAATTTAACCTCACAATGTCTCTGGAAGATGGTAAAATGGGGATTGTATCCTGGTTAAGACTAACTAACCAGCCATGAAGACGACAAATGACTTTCCCCAAGATCACATAAGGAGTCTATAGTAGAGTAAGGATTAAAGCCCAAGACTTCTATATTTCAGCCCTCTGTCTTAACCACAAACAATCTGAGGTTCAGATTTCACATTGTTATAGGGAAATGTGCTTGCACATTGTGATATAGAACTGGAGCCTTGGAGAACAAGGAAAATATCATCATTGCTCATTCTTAAAATGTTTAAGACTTAGTATAAATCTTTGCTCTAGCTATCTCTTAGCTATTAACAATTTTGCGACTGACTGATATACCTGGCACATCAGCCAAGCAGCGCTGACTCCACGTACCTCACTATGCAACATTAGCACAGAACACAATTGCAGAATTGCACAAGAATGGTAGATGTACCCCTAAAAGCCAAATGGTTTAGTAAAAACTGAAGGTTTATGTCATGGAGGTAACTGAAAGTGGGTATGAAGATAACTACTATTAACCACCAGATGCCTTATAATCTCAGCCTGAGTGCCACATGCTAGCAATTCACATTCAGGTTTTTGGTCCACCTTTTTCGAATGTTACTTGTAATTCTAGGTCCCTCAGTTTTTGGTGCCCATCTTGAAACACTTGACGGGTGGGTACTCAGCACTTCCTGTAAAAGAAAAAAATCACTTCTTTAAAGTGTCTCCCTGTGCATACCTAAAAATTGAAGAAACTAAAACCATTTGTCACTTTTGTGTAGGCTTTTCTGCCAATAGCGGTGTGGGAAATACTGGGGTTAATACACTTCAAGATTTTGAAGATGCCTGAATTCCATTATATATATTAAAAAAGATTGGATGAACATCTCAAGTGCCTTATGTCTTATCCATTCAGCAACAGTAATAGTTTTTGTCAACCATGTCCAACTGCTAAACGCATAGTTATGAGTAAATAAAGCCAGAGGCTCCAATTTTGTTCAAATGGAGGAGCAGAACTGGCAACTTGCCGGAACCTTGGGTTGCAATTTGCACATAATGGAGCAGATTAAATATAGGAATGGCTGCAATCTGAAAATGCCGCCACATGGAAAAGTTCAAATATGCAGTACTCCATCATAATCAAAGAAACCTGTGGCTGCCTATATTTTTAATCTGCAGGTGGCGCTGCACAAGCCAGATTTTCTAAAGTGCTCTGGCTCCCTCATCTCCTGTTTATGTTCCCAGATTAGATATACAGATTTTCAAACATGAACAGCTTCCAGCAGTCCCCATTCAGAACATCAGGTGCTGAGCACTAGAAAATATGTTCCTTCAAGTCCCAGAAAACAACATTCTGTCTTCATCTGAGCAATATCACTAATAAATAAATAAATCAACGTGAGTCCTCCAATCTCCATTAGCACCCTCTCTGATGGCCCAGAATTCTACAAAGCTACCAGTGTGACACCATTCATTTTGACAACCATTGTGACAAGAAAGCCTAGATCAGAGTCAGAGTGAATCAATAGCCCAAACCTCATCTTTACCTGGAGAAGATCATCTCTGGTCAAAGATTCTGCATATCTCCAGAGTCTATTTCAGGCGAGCATAGAACTCAGTCTAGATCAGGTAATTCTCCTCCTTAGTACAAGTGACTTATTGAGATTGAGGAAGGTCTCTTCAGGCCTGATTCTCCAAGGAAGAGCCTTGACTTCCATGCAATTTGCTGCATGTAGAATTTTCAGAATAGAGCTTAAAACAAAAACAAACCAACCAACCAACCACACACTACACACACACCATGGACATTAAAGAGACTATGGCACTTTCCATAAGAGTAGGGATTTGTCCATCACCAAAAAGATCTCCCCTCTCCTGACTTCTCCCACCATTACGTAGTGCATACACTGAACCAGTAGTCTGGCAGGCTGCTGCTTTGCTAGATAATCACCCTTCCACGGGCAGAAGCAGCACATCAGAGCGCAGATTCCTGTGGGTATTAATAGTGCTTACTACTGGGGAAGGCCCACTGACAACTTGGGTACTTAGCACTAAACTTGGTAATACATAAGTGTTTACTGAATTTGTTAAGTACATGGGCATTGTTGTGGGGAGTGGGGGAAGGGAGAGATGAAAAAGCCCTACCTAAATGTAAAATTATTATTACTGCTAAGTCATCTTGCTACTGGATTCCCATCACCACTGATTTGTATGTAGGAAGTTATGTGGGATATGTCCCAGGAATTTTACCTAATCACATTTTACTGAGTCTCAAAGTTATGCCCATTTATACGTGCAAACATTTGATGACTTAACACCATGTATTTGAGAATAAAAAAGAAGTCCTATGGCCTTATCTTCCTTTTAGAATTCACTCTCTATTTCACATATTGGCCATTGTACAAAAACAATCATTAATAACTACAAGGCTGAACAGCCATTGCTTCCCAACAGAACAGCCTGCCAATACTCTGTGGATATGGAGATAGATTGCAGTTCCTGCTTCCTCCAGGAAATCTTTTCCAAGGACCTACACCCTAGTCTAGCTTACTCAGATTCTGAAAATTGTTGTTTATGACTGTGGCTACAATCCTTGACCCAAGCAGCACTGCCAGGAATTAAACCACAGTCTATAGAGAGAAACAAGATCCATAAGCTGGAGTTTTCTAGCATTGTTAGTCTACTATATGAGAGTGCTAATTCTAAGACGCACAAGAGAGCTATGACAGGATAATACTTCAGATGCTGCAAATCACGTTTATATTGTTAAACCTTTTAAAGTCTGGCATAGTTTTAAATGGATAGCATATCTGTTAAGAGGATAAAGTCTAAACTGCTAAATAAATAAAATGATGAATTTCCTAATACAGCTGGGCAGAATGTCCCAGCAAGTATAATGTACATATATCAATTTCCTACTGAGCTAGCCCTGACTTTCAAATTTTCTTTAATCCTCTTATAGTAAACACAGTGCAGTGCTCTGGCAAACAACTATAACATTCTGCCTGTAATATCATATTTGTCTGAAACAAAACCGTGAGCACAGAATGTGGCTTGACTTGGAATGGCACAATACATTGTTTTTCCAAAAGAAACTAAATGTTTTAGACAATAGAACATTTTAAACTGAAAAAACCCAAGACACTTTCTACAAAGGGCAGAGTGGTCATTTTTGATAAGTATTCCAGACTGTGTTAATATGCACAATACTTTTAAAGGCAACTATACAAACACTGAAATTGTCAACATTTTCTAGCTTGAAGCACTATACCTGGATTAAAAGGATAACTGGCACCTTGTCAAAATTCCATATCCAATCATATATAGCAACCTGTGGTAAAGCTTTTTGCTCAGTGTTGTCCTATAAAGAAAAAAACATGCGGAGAAGGATATTTTTAAATGAAGGAAGCCAAGAAAGATTTATTATGGTCCAATTTGTATTTAAAAATCTCTCATCGTTTAGAATGAATTTCTGATAGACAAAGGTGGAATTTATCTTAGAATTTTAAACAATGGCCTAAATTCATACCCGGTATCATTTCATTTAAGACAGGTGAATTTGGACTATAGTGTCCATGATCTGAAAAGTCAAAGGCAGAAGAATAGCTTCAATCTCTGATGAAGGGTTGCATTTGCTCAACTGTCTAAGTGATTTGGCAAGAAGAGGGAGTCATTTCAGAATAGAGAAGGTTTAGACAAAAAACACTGCATATTGCCAGCATTTTCACAGGTCTCCCACCTATTTTTAACTAATATGAGTTTTCTTTCATAATCTATGTATATGACATCTAAAGTTTTTGGTTACAGATAGGCTTGTGATGTCATAAATTCTGCATTATGACTTCACTGTGGGATCAGTTTAGAGTGACAGATGGAAACATCTGGGAGAGAGCACATTTCTCCTTCTGAGTCTACATATGTTATTTATAAAGTGTCTATAACTTTGTCTCAAATTTGTTAAGTGTCATTATTTGAAGACTAAATGGGCCAAACTTGCTCCCACTGAAGTCTATGCCAAAATTTCCATGGTCATCAGTAGTGAACCATCAGGCCCAAAGTGTCAATTCTCTCCCCATTGTAAGCCCCACTAACTGCAATGGGCTTTCACCAGGGATACATTTAGTCCAAATCTGAATGATAACTTCTCAATAAAAAACATGTGGCTGATTAATGGATCTATTCAATAATGCATGTGTTTGAACGTATTTTATTATACTTTCACTTAACACACCTCCTTGTTCCTAGGACCAGCATTCCGACCTGATGACCAGCTGCTGGTGCCCAGTACATTAACAGATCAGAAACTGGCACATATGATACACCTCCTTTAAGAAGCACATCTCTGGACTAAAGACATCGGTCAGCAGAAACTTGGGTTGGTATGTATTTTGTATGAGTTTTTGCCTCCTCTGACACAACCCCTCTTTGACCTGCTCACCAAAATTTTAACATGGTTAGTTTTCAGATATCATTCACATGGAGATTGGCCAGTGTCCTGTTTATGGACAGCAGATTCTGCTTCATTTCAATCCAACAGGTTTTGGCTTCATTAGAAGTAAGATCTGGCCTTACGTTTGTACCAGGGAAAACTGTTTCTTGTCAGGATTATTTCTATAGTACACTGACAACACTTCTGTTTATCTTTCATTAGTGCTAAAGCAAAATATCAGACATTGCTTTACAATCCTTAAGTGCTATTATTATAGCAAGGTAGCAGAGTGGATAACTTGGAGTTGGAATCCATGATAGAACTCCATACAAACAAAGAAGGGCAGCTAGTTTTCAATGGATTATAAAATTAAGTTCCCTCAGCCTTCAGAATCACAGTTCTAGCACTGGGTTGAATAATATTTTTCATGTTAACAATATTTGTACAAGATAAAGTCAACTAAGCATTTTGCATGAGCTTTCGGGTGTTCTCTGTGTTCTTTTTCACCTCACTGTTTAAATAAATTATAAAGAGAAGAGAGCTTTAATGTTGCACTGCTGATAAATCCATAGCATGAATGTTGTATTTGTGCTTTGGCTATCACACACTAGAGAAAGCGGTTTTCGAAAAAAAAAAAAATGAAATTTTGGGGGTGAATACTATATTTGCTTTTCTTAGAGTATTTCAATTATCCTAATTTCTGTCTTGAAAAAAAGCTTTCTAAGTCTGATATAACCAGAGATAACTGATCTTTAGGAGGGTTACTGTACTTGGATAGATCAGAATCTTAATTCCCTCTGGTTTTCCTTATAACTGGATGAATTTCTTCAAATAAATGTCTCCTCTATATGGATATTAAAATAATCTGAAATGGCAGATCCTTTGAAGATGACGTGCATATTAAAATTATTATGACAATGGTGATGCAGTATCCAGGGAAAGCAGACTTTGCTAAATCTTCCAGTACCTCAGCAATAACCTGCCATTTGTCACTGTTTCACTCTTATAAAGACTAATGTTAAAAAAAAAAAAAAAAAAAAAAGAAGGCGGGGGGAGGTCAACCAGGGAAGACAAACATAGGCTTTCTATGGAAATAGCCTGTGGAATAGTCTTGCAAGGTAACTGAGGTAACTACACCATTCATGACATTTAAATGTAGACTGTGTTATGTTTTCATACACAAGTAGCAAAGCAGACTACACTACAAAAATGAAAAAGAAATCCTTCCTATAAGAGATCACAGTGGTTTCTCTCTCTGAAGCAGGCTGCAGCAATTTTGAGAACAATGGAAATGGAGTAAATGATCTCAAGTCATAGAGCTGCTCCATCTTTGAACATCTATGATTTTTGCAATTACTGAATTATAATTACTAGGAATAGTCAGTACAGTCATTCTGGCATCTTAGGTCAGCTAGGAGGTTCGCATGACATCTCAGCTTTACATGTACAAGTTAAACCTGGGGTATAGCGGAGGGTATATGCACAGCACGTTACAATACAGATATTTTGAAGGAGACACTATACACTATTTTGCCGCACAACAGTTGTCTCTGCTGCTGGATTAAAATGGTTTTGGTCGGCTAATCACAGGGCTGGTCAATTTTTGGTGAAGAATCTAGTTTTCATTTTAAAAAAAAAAAAAAAAAAAAAAAAAAGACCTCAAATACCTCAAAACCAAAATATTTTGGGTTTATGGCTGAAAACTGAAAATTTTCAAATCTGAAATGCCACGACAGTGCCTTCTGGGAGTCGTATTTCAGAGGACCTCATGACCCCAACTCTCCACTAGGGTCCATGCTCTGCAACCAGACTATATCTCCCATGATGTGCTACAGCCAGGAACCCCCAGAATGCACTGCAGCAGTTCATAAAGAAGGGTGGCCATGCTGCATCATGGGTGACAGTCTAGCCAGAGATCTTGGACTATAGGATAGAATGGGGTATGAGGCAACCAAACTAAACTTCCAGTAGGCAATATGGCACATTTCTGAATAGAATTTTCAGTCTTGTCAATTTTTTCCCAACATTTCCAAATTGGAATTTTGGGGTTTTGGACAATATTTGTTGGGTTAGATTTTACACACACACACACACACCCACACACACACACACCCACCAAAAACCACACCAACCTCACGAGCTCTCTTCAACAGCAGGATCTTGCATGAAGGACAGGGCAGCAATACAATTTAAAAGCAGTGAACCCTCTACCACTGGCTGTGGACTAAGGATGACAAGCATCAAACAAACAATCACTTAATCAGTCTCTCACACTCCCAAAACAAACAGGACATCACTGTTCAAATAAATTCTTATTGTATTGCTCGTCATCTAGCAGATTTACCTGATGCCAGACAATACATGTAAAGTCTTATAACAGAGTAATACATGTCAAATTCTCCCCTTTTAGCAGTGGGAAGAGGTGCGCAGAAGTGGGACAGGAAATGTGAAGAAGGCAGCTGTGACTGCTACAGGCTCCTGTTCTGCTAACCTGGCAAAAACTCTTCCTTATGAAGAGGCTGTGTGGGCAGTGGAGCAAGACCCAGGGGGTAGCCATGCTCTCTGGGAAGGAAGCCCAGAGTCTGCAGCAAGTTGCTAGGGCTCCAGGCTAGCCTGACCTACACTGACTCCCCCAAATGTGCAGCTGTAATAAGGAAGCAAATGGCACCATGATGTATAATCCTGTTGTGCTGTTTTAGAGGAGAATAAGGGGGTTCCTGATCTACAAAGGGGTGTCACTCCCCAAATTCGGCCATAGATTCACAGGATTCAGTTTTGAGTTTCCTGCAGAATCCTTGGAATCCACCAGGTGTTTGTAAATAATTTTCTTCTGCTATGGTTTTGTTTACCCCAAACAGAGTTTACTTGGGTCTAGTGGGTTTTCAACTTCATAAATTCTATCCCTGGCATCTAGATTTAGCTTTGGTCACCATTAGTCAATATTGCCCTGGATGATCAGTGGACATCTCAGATATATTTTTTTCATTCAATCTTTTCCATCTGATGCAGTGGAAGTAAAATAATTTAAATCCCTTCAAAAGGAATAAACATTGCAAATTAAGTAGATCTTAAAGAAGGATAGAGGAGCAACGAAGGGCACCTGAATGACTGATTGTATCTGTCTGAAATACAGGGGACTCCCATCCTACATTGCAGGTTAATGGATTTTCACTTTGTGCATCTTTTGTATCTTCACTGTGATCAGACTTGACTCACCCCGTAATACTTCATACTTCCATAGCACCTTCCATCTGAAGATATCAAAGTGCTTAACTGTTATTAACAGATAAATCCTCTTCCCTGTGCAAAGCCCAAGTGACTGAGCATTGTGTAAGAGGTTACTGGGGCAATCTATGAGAGTTGGGGAGAGTAGAATCCACACCATTCCTCCTCCAAACTCAACGTATGGGGGGGTCGCCAGCAGATCTACATACTCACGGATAGACTGTCCATGTCTTTACACCAAAGCCCCTCTCTATTCTAGCATGTATCGAACACTCATGCTTTGGACACTCTGAGAGCATTCAGCATCCTCAGTCACCCTCTCTTCATGGGCTGCAAAGTCACACTGGTGCTGCTGCATTTAGGATCTTTCATTTCCTTCTTTGGGATGGAAGTAGAAGAGGAGGAGCATTATTTCCATGGGGAAACTGAGGCATGGAGAGGTTAAGCCCCTTTCCCAAGGTCTGTGGCACAAACTGGAATAGAATCCAGATATCCTGAATCCCAGCATGGTATGCTGACCACTAAACCTTGTGTCTGTTAAATTAAGAAATGAATAGTGTAATCTAACTTATTTTTTGCTACAAAAAATTGTTATTTTCCCCCCTCTGTAATTTTAATGTTTAAAAAGGAAGGAGTTCTAAGAAATATACTTCAAGGTTAACAATAAAAAATATAATAATTAACAACTGCAACAAACAGCTTTAGCAAATATTTTGGACAGTACTTGCTACTTGGCTTTAGGAAGAAAATAAATCCCCTGCAGAAACACAGTACATATTCCGTATATGCATTGATGGGAAGTAAATGAGCCTGAAGTGATGTTGATTTCATAGTGGCTTTGAATGCAGTAGCCTTGAAGTGGTTTGATATGCAGAGTGCTCATTAGGGCTCAGTGAGTGAATTCTGCTAGTTCTTGCACCTGTTGCTTGTTATTCAACAGGATTGTTTAGATTCCTAATCTAAGTTTTCATTATAGAAACTACTCCTTTCACTGTTATTTGTACAGTTAAACTGTTAAAACTGAAGTTCATCCAACTATGTTCAACAGGGCTTTAAGTTCAGCTTTCTTTTTTTGGGGGGGGGGGCGGGTTCCTGAAAACAGAAGGTTTAACTTGTTATGAGCTATTAATTTTGTCCTCTAAAATCCACCAGAAATAAAAAAAAAAGTTATATAACCACTTTTACAAACTTGTACTAAAAATAGGAGTCACTCAGTCAAATGCCAATGCAATTTTTTTCTAAGACCTAAGACTCCAGTTTTGTCAGACCTATGTAAATACAAATATTTCCATTGCTTTATCAGACAATCAAGCAGGATCTCACAGTGAGACAGACATACATGCGTCTGTATTAGTATAATCCTCGTTTGCAGGGGGAAAACACTGCATATATATTTCTAACTCATGACTATTAAAAAAATAATAGTATTTGTTCTTGGAGCTGATCCCTCATGCGGTTTCACAATCACAAACCATAATTAACCCAAAGCAAAGAAAGAAAGGTACAAAGGGGCACAAGTCCCAGTTAGAGATTTTTTTCATGATACTTATAACCAAAGGATTTTTTTTTAAGCCATGCAGTTAACTTATCTTAGAATGCTGTTCAAAATAAAACCTAGATCTACTGACACCTTGCTCATATTAATTTAGTTGCATGCCTCATGGGAACTTGCCACATGAAGGACATATGAGCACAGTATACAATATTTAGAAAACATTAAGCTATTACTTTAAAATGATAACACTGCAACTTGCTTTGTACTGTAGGTCATTTCAAATTGAATATGCTAAAGCTGGGCAGTTAAGTTTTCACAAGGATATAACTATTACACACACAGAATCACTTTAAAATGGGGGGAAAGCTGCAATCTGTTCTTTCCACTGATTATTGTGATTCTTCTTGCACTGTGCAAATTTAATACAGGAATAAGTATTGTTTCCTCAAAATCTGCAGAATGAATTGAAAGGTGAGGTGTATTTTTTTTCTCCTTTCTAAACAGTAGAAAATGACAGAACTTTAAGGGGGGGGCGGGGAAATGAATTCCTGCAAGATAAATAATGTCTAATAAATGTGTAGTAACTAACATCAAATTCTTCTGCTTCAGATAAGCTATGATGATCTCCATACCTGCAACCAGCTGAGGAGTTTTCTTCAGTTCCCTGCGTCCTGGAGGTTATTATATATCCAATGAAGTGATTTAAGTGTAGTCTCCTGCTGCTGCTTCTCTCAGTTTTGACTCAACCAGGCTGCTGCAGATGCCCATAAGAGCTCAATTTAAAAGAGCTGAGAATGACGAGCGCATGCCTTGCTTTGCAGGGTCTCAGGCTCGCTTTGGTGCAGATGTGAAAGGAACACTGGAGACTCAGCACTGACTCTTCTCAGGCACTGCGTGGGGATATCATCAAAGACTAAGCTTTCTATTGGCGCTGATCACCAAACAAATCACACCAGCCACCCTCTGTCTCCACCCGCCCCCCTCTCTACTCAGCGCTTGTTTCTCATCTAACCCACAAACATTGCAGCTACAGACTCTTCAGTCGCTCGCTGTGTTTCTGCTTTTCTCCTTCCTGGCTATGGATTTACAACCGTGTGGTCAGCTCTACCATTTATTTCAAAATCGGACTTCCAATCCAAGCCCTTGCAGGGAAATCCTCCCTGTACTAACCCACCCAAAAACAGCCCCTTTAGATCTTCTTCCTTTTATTGAAGGACCTGCAATGTTAAGAATACATGAAGATTGTGATTGTGTACAATGCTTGACATTCAAATACATTCGTTTTCTTAATCCCTTACTAGTAAAATTAAAAGCTTGCAGAGCCTAATTAGCTGGAGGACAAAATGGTGAAATTGTCGACTGAGTCAGGACAAAGTCTTCATGGCTTGTGTTTGCGTTGGTTTCCTTATAGAATTTGGACTGTTATTCCAATTTTTGTTTACTGAAGGAGAGGAAGCCATTTGTAATCTGCATCAAATAATGACACTTACACAGAAAAAGAAACCATGATGCCAAAGCACTTCTTCCCTGACTCTGAATGTATTTCATCAGAGCAACTGAAATGACTCCTGCTTCCTGCTGGAATATGGGGGCTGCTATTTTTCTTTCATAGGATGGGGCAAGGTGGCTTGTGGGGTAGGATTCTTTCACAGCCAGGGTTTGTGCATGGTTTGGATTCAATTCTGAGTCCTATCTTCTGAGAAAACAGACAATGCCTTTAGTATGACTCTCTCTTTAAACAAGAGTACAGTCAACACAGATAAATAGGTTTCAGAGTCACAACCATGTTAGTCTGTATCTGTTAGTCTCTAAGGTGCCACAAGTACTCCTGTTCTTTTTGCAGATTAATAGGTTGTTTTGGGTTCTCTCTGTGCAGGAAGATATTGTAATATTTCCTGTAAACATGTTGTCACAGTTGCCTATGAAAATTAGGGAGAACAGAATGTATCCATGATAACAGATGCATCCTTAATTTAGGCTATGACACATACTTGACTGGGGCTGTTGAATTAAGTAAGATGCATTGCTTGTCATTAAAAGTCACCATTTACCCAAATTTAGCACCCCATGGCATCTGAAATACAGGGAAATAGAATTCCTGGCATACACCTGTGTGCTAAGAGTGGGAAAATGCTGAATCTGAAATGGTGCCCTCTGCAGCACTTGTTTCAGCAGTTACTCTTTATTGATCAGACTTAGATACTCTTCCTCATTCACTGTTCAGTCTGTATAGGATTTGTCTAATGTATGGCATTTGTACTAATTTTTTTTAATGAACTTTGGTTTTTTTCTGGCAAAAGTCAGAAAAAAAATAGGAAATAAAAGTACTGAGAAAATTTTCAAATAGAGATATCAAGAAAAAAACTACACTGGGATTTCATTCACCACTGGCCACTCTGCCTTTATGTCAGTGTTGCTAAACTCAATGGAGTTACACCACTGTAAAACAGGAATAATACAGAAATTTATCAAGGTCTTTGTTGTTAATTATTTTATTTATTGCCTATCTTCCTCTCCATGGATGAAATCAAGTTATGAGCCTAGAGCCAAAGATGCATTTCCAGCCTCCTAGCTGACAGCACCTGGAACAGTTACACCAGCAACACATCTAGTCAGTGGTGACTGCTATCCCTATGCCCCAGCTCATACTTATATTTCCTTATTACTTCAAGAACAGCTGTATTTATTTCCTCCTTCATGTGACTGTTTCAAATTATCTTCCTTTCTCTTCTTTATTTCCCAAGTTGCACAACAGTCAGTGTGCTGAACTGTCCAATTTTAAATGCAACAACTTCTCTTTCAGATTCTCTTGTGCTTGCCTCTGTGGACCAACTCTCTCCACACTACCTTTAAGCTGAGCAAAGCTTACCGTATCATCCTCGTGCATGAATGATACCATTTCCACTTTTTTTCCACTTTAATGGGTGGTTGGTACTTTGTTCTTGGTTTTGTTTTTTCCCCAGAAAATGATGAGCACTTGTTGAGGCAAAAATTTTCAGCCTGGCAGGCTGCTCTGATAAGATCCATTGTACCACCCCTCCCTCAGTTCCCATTCATCTTGCTTATTGACACTACATAGATTTTTTTCCTTATGTCTTGCTCGGCAGTGAGAAAATGCTCTGAGTCTCCTACAGCAATCTTAGTTTAGTAAATCTCTTTTGCTCTCTGATCTGACTTAAGCACTCCTTATGGTAAAATAACCTCTGACTCAACATGACTCTATCCCATTGTCCATTCAACTGATGTGCGGTTGGATTCCTTTGCACTTTGACTGGGTTCCCCTCAGCCCAAGTTCATTTTAATAGCTTTTAACCTGTCTGTTTTATTTATGTCTGCTTAAGTGCTTATTTAATCTTTTCTTTTATAACTATAATGACCTTCCACAGGTTTTTGTAATCCTTGAAGGTATGTGGGGAATTTAAAGATTTAAAAGTAGTTTGACTTGGTAAATAATTTTTATTTTTTCATTATCTGGCTTGTTTCTTTTTAAAGCAGAAAGATGCTGTCTGTTCTATTTGCTCAGTTACTCACATATTCATGTTTGTTCATTCAGCATATCTAGTCATAAGGCTAATTGAGTATTTTGTGGTCACCAGAGTTTTATTCCTTTGCAAAGCAATTATTGAGAAGTGCCAGCTGCCTCAGGTTTGAATCTCTGAGGATAAAAGATACGATATTTATTCCTTTGGCCTGGTCTACACACAGTTTTTGCAACAATATAACTATATTGTTTAGGGATGAGATTTTATACCTATATATAGGGCCCTACCAAATTCATGGTCTATTTTGGACAATTTCATGGTCATAGGATTTTAAAAATAATAAATTTCATGATTTCAGCTATTTACCATATATACTCGTTCATAAGTCGAATATTTTTGGTAAAAAAGTGACGCATCAAAGAGTCGGGGTCAGCTTATAAATGGGTCTACACCAAACTTTGATGATTTTAAACTCTATGAAATAATTGAATTGAATATCTAAAACATTGTTGTTTTGTTAACCTGGAGCATCTGCTGGCATGGAGCCCCTCAGCATTCTGAGGCCGCGGTTCACCGTTCCCAGCCAATGGGAGCTGCAGGAAGTGGCGCCACTTCCTGCAGTTCCCATTGGCTGGGAATGGTGAACCACGGCCACAGAGAGCTGAGGGGCTCCAGGCCTGCAGAAGCTCCAGGTAAACAAAACATCCTGACCCGCCAGTGGCTTACCCTGATGGTCCTGGAGCCAAAGTTTGCCGATCCCTGAAATATAGGTTCGACTTATGAAAAGGTCATACAGTTTTTGATATTTTTACCTATCCATTTTGGGGGGGTCGGCTTACAAACGAATGGGTAAATCTGAAATTTCACAGTGTTGTAACTGTAGGGGTCCTGACCCAAAAAGAAATTGGGGGGTGGGTCACAAGGTTCTTGCGGGGTGACAAGACTACTATCCTTATTTCTGTGTTGCTGCTGGCAGCGATGCTGCCTTCAGAGCTGGGCAGCTGGAGAGTGGTGACTGCTGGTCAGGAGCCCAGCTATGAAGGCAGAGCTTCCTCCAGAAGCAGCGCAGAAGTAAGGATGGCATGGTATGGTATTGCCACCCTTACTTCTGCACTGCTGCTGGTGAGGTACTGTCTTCAGAGCTGGGTGCCCGGCCAACAGTCGCCACTCTCCAGCTGCTCAGCTCAGAAGGCAGCACAGAAGTAAGGGTGCCAATACCATGACCCCTAAAATCAGCTTGCGACCCCTCTGCAACTCCCTTTTTGGTCAGGACCCTCAATTTGAGAAAGGCTGGTCTCCCCCATGAAATCTGTATAGTATAGGGTAAAAGCACACAAAAGGCGAGATTTCACATGGCTATCTTTAAGCACATAAGCAGTGTCATTAATTAAATTCTATTCTATGCTGGCTTCATATCAGTGGTGCTTGAATTATCCTTATATAGGATATTACCCAAATTCTTCCCTGGTATATATTGGCCTAGCTCCATGGATATCAATGGGTCTAAGCACATGCTTAAAATTAAAGTTAGACACATACTTGGGTACCTGGCTGAATCAGGGCTAACACTTAATCTCATATTGTTGATGTATCTCCCTTCAATTTCTGATGGAGCTGGGTCAGTTGACACCAGCAAGAAATTTGGCTTATAGCTCATGTACTGATAATTCAACCACCGGTGAAATACAGCCACCTCTGGGGTAGAATGTAGCAACTATTTAACAGCAGACAGCAACATGGCATAATAGTTTGGGACAGGACATGCAGAAGGACACTATGTCCAGTTGAAATTGCAGAATGTATTTAGAGAAAATTAAGCATACCTTGGGGCCCACTCCATCACCATGTGTTCAAATTAGAAACAGAACTCAGAACTGTGGGGTTTGCATTCTGCTCATTTCAGCACTTTTCTGTTGATATCAACAGCAGCCCTGAAACACGGTGGCATCTGTTAGTAGCTGAAAAAGGGCACCCTCCCGCCCTCCATCATGTGACAATGAAAAAGAATTGAAGACAGAGAAATTTTCTTCTAACACTGAACAAGGAACTTTATTCTAATAAAGAAAACAGTATTATCCCTACAACTACACACTTTCTTTCAGGATTGTGGGAGTTTCTGAGAGTGAGGCTGTGTTTGGTACGTGCTGTGTGCATTAGCTTTGTTTCTGATAGTCTGTGTTTGTTTTTGGTGTTACTTGGTGTTTCTTTGTTTTAGGGAGGTTGCTCATTCCTCACCCACTTTTTCTTGAAGGGCATGGGGGAGAGGGTTTCTCCCTGGCTTCCACTTCAGATGGGTTTAGTGATATGACCTGCAATCATGGGTGTGTGTGCCTGATGTCTACTGCATCACAGATGATGTGTTGCTGAGTGTAAGTAAGGTTATTGATTGTGCTAATATAAAATCTGTCTCTCAAATGAGTAAAATCTGTAGTGATTTTCCTGACCCAGGAGCAGTTTGTGAAACATTTGCTACAGGAGAGGCTCTGGGTCCAGGAGTTTTTTGTTGAAGTTTTTCCCTTATTTGCTCCTGCTACTAAAGTAGTTTTTTTTCCAGTTGCCGCCTCCCCACCTCCTTTCTTTCACAATGAGACATTAGTGTCTGATCTCTCCTGTTATGGGAAGGTAGTTTCTGTTATTAGGATGATTCTGTTAGGCTTCAAGAACCCAAACGTGAGGCATGTATTGTGCCTGGTGAGTCTTCAAGCCCTAGATCCCGCATTCTGTAGTCCAGGCTTGGGGCTGCACTGCCTACCCTTCTTGGGAAAATAGATTTGCCAGTTGCTCTCATGGAATCTCTCTCCTTTGTGGATGATGAGAATGTGGCTCAATGTTCTCCTGAGCTGGAGCAGTCTGAGGGAGATGAAGAGAATGGCAATAATCTCTTTGAATCCTGATGTTCCAGCCAGTCAGCTTGATAGGAAGGGGGATACAGGGTGAAGGAGGTCAGTGACTCTTTGGATAGCACTAAAGACAAACAGGGAGTTGAGATTGAGGTGTATTTCCCCAATTTACAGCATTTTGTACACTCAGTTGCCCTTATCTTGAGACATACCTCAGTTGATTGTAGGAAACATTTCCATCTCAAAGAGTTGTTGAGCAAGGTGAGGAAGTGTGCTGGGATTGTTCAAGATGTATCAGCTTCATTTTGTTCAAACTACTTCCACTTTCTATGGTTTCTCTGCTGTGTGGCACTGTCCTTTTAGTCTCTATGGTGCTGCTCAACTTTGCCTCTCTAAACATTAATGGATGCCAGGATGGTCATAAAAGGGCACAGTTCTTTGAATTTTTCAGACAAACACAGTCTGATGTTGTCATTATGCAAGAGACACATTCAGACTTTGATAATCAGGGGAACTGATTGAAGGAATGGGGCAGGGAATCTTTCTTGAATCACTGCTCTAGTGTTCTGCTGGGATAACTGTTCTCTTTTCCCAGGATGCAGGAACACAGATCCTCTCTGTGAAGGAGATTGTGCAGGGTCGCTCCTCCAAGTGGAAACATGTATTGAAACCAGGGCTGCCCAGAGGATTCCAGGGGCCTGGGGTCTTCGGCAGCCGCTTCCGCAGTAATTTGGCAGCGAAGGTCCTTTCATTCCAGGACCCGCCGCCAAAGTGCCCTGAAGACCCGTGGCAGCAGCCCCCCACCAGCAAATTTCCACCGAAGCGGGACCCGCAGCCCAGTCTTGGGCGGTAATTCGGCGGTGGGGGGCCCCCACTGCGGGTCTTCGGGGCACTTCGGTGGCGGGTCCTGGAATGGAAGGGCCCTCCCGCCGCCGAATTACTGCCGAAGACCCGGCTGCACTTCAGCAGCAGATCCTGCTTCGGCGGTAATTCGGTGGCGGGGGGTCCTTCCACCTCGGAGAGGAAGGACCCCCCCACCGGCGAAGACCAGGATCAGAAGAAGCTCCGTGAGAGTTTTCCAGGGCCCCCGGAGTGAGTGAAGGACCCCGCTCCAGGGGCCCCCAAAAACTTTCGGGGGGGCCCTGCGGGGACCGGGGCAAATTGCCTCTCTTGCTCCCCCCTCTGGGTGGCCCTGATTGAAACTAGTGTATTTAATTTTTGTGCTGTGTATGCCACTAATCTGGAGTGAGATTGTGTCTCTGCAGACACTTTCCCATGCTATGCTTGGCTATGAGCCTGATACTATTACTGTCCTGTCAGGGGATTTCAGTTGCACTGTATATTATGTTTTAGACAGGAACCCTGAGGAGACTCATTCAGCCAGGGGAACTGTATTGTCTCCTGAAGACTTTTGCACTAGTAGATGTTTGGATGTTGTCTCATCCCACTGCTGTGCAGTACTCTTGACTGAAGGCTAGTTCTCAGGAGCTAGGCTGGATCACTTTTATACCATGAAGGCCAGTGTGAATATGTTTGTTTGGTCTTCTATTTCTCCACTCACTTATGTATCCATCATTGTGTCTCACTGTCTTCTGCCCATGCTTTCCACTGGCACTTTAATACCAAAGTATTACAGAACTTGAATTTCATCCAGATGTTTGCTGTGTTTGGGGAATGCTGGCAGCAGTACAAGCCCCTATTTGAGTTTCTGAGACATCACAAAGGTCCATATCCAACTGTTCTGCCAGCAGTATATCCAGGCTGCCATGCAATCCTTGTAGGAGGATATGAGTGCCCTGAACTGAGACCACTTGGGCCTTCATGGCAGCTTTGATGTGGGAAACCCAGTGCAGATTAACCAAACCTTAGATGAGAAGTGCCGTCTCCTGTGATGCTTCTTGGAAGAGAATGTGCAAGGAGCCCTAATTCAGGCCCACTTTACTCAGCTGCATGAAATTAACACTTCCACAAGGTTCTTTTTTTGGAGTTGGAGAAAAAAGCCTACAGACAGAGGACAGCTTTTTTGCCTATAACTGCCAGATAAGAACATAAGAATGGCCATACTGGGTCAGACCAATAGCCAATCTAGCCCAATATCCTGTCTTCTGACAGTGGCCAATGCCAGGTGCTTCAGAGGGAATGAACAGAACAGGTAATCATCAAGTGATTCATCCCCTGTCGCCCATTCCCAGCTTCTGGCAAACATAGGCTGAGGACACTTCAGAGCATGGTTTTGCATCCCCATGCCTCATGATTAATAACCATTGGTGGATCTATTCTCCATGAACTTATCTAGCTCTTTTTTGAACCCTGTTATAGTCTTGGTCTTCACAACATCCTCTGGCAAAGAGTTCCACAGGCTGACTGTGCATTGTGTGAAGAAATACTTCCTTTGGTTTGTTTTAAACTTGCTGCCTATTGATTTCATTTGGTGACCCCTAGTTCTTGTGTTATGAGGGGGAGTAAATAACACTTCCTAATTCACTTTCTCGACACTAGTCATGATTTTATAGACCTCTATCATATCCTGCCTTAGTCTTCTCTTTTCCAAGCTGAAAAGGCCTAGTCTTATTAATCACTCCTCACACAGAAGCTGTTCCATAACCCTAATATTTTTTCTTGCTCTTTTCTGAACCTTTTCCAGTTCCACTTAGAAATGGGGCAACCACATCTGCAGGCAGTATTTAAGATGTGGGTGTACCATGGATTTATATAGAGGCATTTTCTGTCTTATTTTCTATCCCTTTCCTAATGATTTCCAACATTCTGTTCTCTTTTTTGACTGCTGCTGTACACTGAGCGGACATTTTCAGAGAACTATCCACAATGACTCCAAGATCTCTTTCTTGAGCGGTAACAGCTAATTTAGACCCCATCATTTTATATGTATAGTTGGGATTATGTTTTTCAATGTGCATTATTTTGCATTTATCAACATTTATGCATGGTCTTCTGATGGCTGATTCTGCTGAGATCTGGAAAACAGCTGTTTCGTTTTACAGTACTTTGTATTCACCTGAAGCTTGTGACATGCTGGCAGGGGAGGCACTGCACTAGGGGTTATCCCATAAGACTGGTGAGGAACAGTGGTGCCTGGATGCCCTGTTGTCACTGCAGAAGCAGTCCAGCAGCTCTTTACAGGCAAGGCCAAGGTATCTGGGAGCTGCCACCTGATACTCCTGGGGGAATTCTTTGCCACTGCATGCGCACATAATTAATAAGCCAAGCACATTTTTAATTTTTTGTGCAGAAAAAGCTTCTGTTGAAAAGTTTCTGCAGTTCTGCCTTTTGCCCACCAGAGGGTGCTGGGGCAATAGAATGCAGCAGGTGCTTCTTCTAATTAAGGAAGAGAAAGAGCCTGCCTTCTTCATAGCACCAGATCAAGAGAGTGGGGCAATGGAGAGTCAGACAGAGGCTCATAAGAGCTGGTGGGTGAGGACAGACTAGGGAAGGGGCTCAATGGGAGTGGAGGTGCAAAGCCACTGAGGGGAAGGAGGTGCAGGGCTACATGGACAGAGGGGTGGCTGAGAAAGGCACAAAGATACACAGGGATAGAGGGAGGGGGTGCAGGACAATATAGGGACAGGGGGTGGCTGAGTGGGGGCACAGAGACACATAGGGATAGGGGAAAGGGGTGCAGGGCCACGTAGGCATGGGGGGTGGGTGTCTGAGTGGAGGTGGAGGGACACTTGTGCCTGACTGAATGGGAGAGCCTAGGGGTCAGCCAGGGTCTGCACGGGGGAAGCTTCCTAACAGTCCTTTCCTGCTCCCTCAAAAAAACCCTTTTCCATACTTTTCCCACCCATGCCCAGCAACCTTCCAAGTTCACACACAGTTTCCTTCCCAGCAATTATTTCCCTCTTCCTCAGCTCCTCCACTACCACTGACTCCTCACAGCCTTTGCACTGATTCTGGGGGGTCTCAAAATATGGTTGTGTATTGTAGTTTAAATGAAATATTACTCAGACTTCTGTATTAATATGCCAAGTAAGGAATCTATTTGGCAAAAACATTTTCTGAATCTTTTTTGTTGTCTGTATTGTTATAGACATACCTGCTGACAGGTATTCTGAAATAAATGACCAAAAATAATTGAAACTCGTGTGATGATATTTTGTTATTTTGACAAAATATGCAGAATGTTGCAGAATTTTTAATTCTTTGTTTCAGAATTCCCTCAGGAGTAAGAATCTAAATTTTACAAGCATTTTTGGCATCTTATCAGTCCTGACTTTTTGCTAGTGGTGCCAGAGTGTTCTCAGGAGAAAGAGCTGCCCCTCAGTTGCCACAGGGCTGCAATCACCCTGCTGCACACAAACGGGGATCTCTGTGACTTACAGAGCCAGATACCACTGGGATTAAGGTGTTGGAGGGTCTGTTTCACATCAGAACAACATACATTAAGGAACTGGAAAGGGGCCGAGGAAAAGATTCCAGGTTGCTGTAGAAATGGCACTGGCTCCTTCTGGAACTCTCTTTTTGGGGATGGGTTTTGATTGCCAATAACCATGTGGCCTCAATGTTTGTGACAGCGGCTAGTACTTCTGAACCCTCCTCTGGGCCTTATGGATGAGATTCAGACACATATTAACCAGGGTTTGTGGTTTGTTTTTTAATAGTTACCGCTGGTTGCACCCTGCATTTGCTGTTTCTACCATTAGATGAAGGCGGCTAAGGCTCACTGATTTATTCAGCAAGGTGGCCCCCTTTCTCCAATGGTCTGTTTTGTGGTTGCTATATTCTGACTCCTTGCTGGCCAGGACGTCCCTTGTCTTCTCTCTCCTTCCTAGTCCTGGAGGGATGAGCGTTGACTCCCACCTATTTTTGCTGGCACCTGGTCAATTACTGAGTCTAGATTTGTTTCCAGTCTACAACAGTATTGTTAATTCCTGGCAACTTCTGTGAAGTGCATGACTGGATCAGGCATTTTCCAATTTAAGGCTCTGGGAAGATCTGTATTTGCAGAGAGTTTTTGCAGGGACTCTTCTTCTGGGACAGAACTGTGTGTTTCCCTCACTAGCTGACTCCCTTTTTGTACAGGAGCTCCTTGTACAACCAGACAGATTGTTGTCCTGGAAGGGTTCGGTGAATGTTACTTTTTCAACTATGACCAAGAAGTAGCTCTATGACATGTGTGTCAAGGTGCAGCATTATGCCACCCTCTCTTATCTCCCTAGTACAGCCTGGAGGATTCCCTCTGTCTCTGGGTGACTCTGTGTCCCCGACTTGGAGGATGTTGTACAAACCTCCCCTTCTGAAGTGCTCTGGTGACTTGTAGTGGAAGGTCCTGCATAGCCCCACAGCAACTATTAGTTTTGTTCACCATATTACCCCCAGGTGTCTGCATAGTACCCCAATGTGCAGACACAGTGTTTCATTGTTTTTTCCTATATTGCCCCATCTGATTCCTCTTTTTTTCTTTTGGCAGCAGCTTTTCAGTGGTTTGGGACTGGTTTTCTCCAAGCCCCTGTTTGTTCTCACCATGAGATACCATGCTGCTTGCATTGGCCTGGGTTCCTGCCTAGCTAAGTCTTTGCTGGGTCACACAAACCTAGTCATTTTGAAATCTCACGAGAACAGAATGGTCAATGTAAAGTGGTGTGATGTGCTAGAGCTGTTCTGTGCACTGATTGTGGCTCGACTGCAGTCTGATTACACTTTGTATAAATTGGCTTGTAACCTGGACACTTTTTGGTTGATGTGGTGTGTTAATATTTTGAGTGAACTTGGTGATGATAGTACTTTAGTGATCTGTGCTTAATGTTGTCAAGGTTTTTTCCCCCACTTTGAACTTTAGAGTAAAAATGTGGGGGACCTGCATGGACCCTTCTAAGCTTTATTCCTAGCTTAGATCTGGTACGCTGCCACCAGCCAGAAGTCTGTGTCTGGCACACTTTTTGTTCCCCCAAAACCTTCCCTAGGGAAACCAAGACCCAGACCCCTTGGGTTTTAAAACAAGGAGAATTTAACTATCCCCCTCCTTTCCCCCCCACCAATCACTGGTGAGTTTATACTCAAACCCTTGGATTCTAAAACAAGGAAAAATCAATCAAGTTCTTAAAAAGAAAGCTTTTAATTAAAGAAAGAAAAGGTAAAAATTATCTCTGTAAAATCAGGATGGAAAATGCTTTACAGGGTACTCAGATTCATATAGACTAGAGGGACCCCCCTCTCCTTAGCCTTAGATTCAAAGTTACAGCAAACAGAGGTAAAAATCCTTGCAGCAAGAAGACACATTTACCAGTTGAGAAAACAAACATAAGACTAATCCGCCTTGCCTGGCTATTACTTACAATTTTGAAACATGAAAGACTGATTCAGAAAGATTGGGAAAGTCTGGGTGAACGTCTGGTCCCTCTTAGCCCCAAGAGTGAACAACAAACAACACAAAAAGAACAAACAAAGACTTCCCTCCACCAAGATTTGAAAGTATCTTGTCCCCCTATTAGTCCTCTGTCAGCCAGGTTTACTGAGCTTCTTAACCCTTTACAGGTAAAAGAGACATTAACTCTTAACCATCTGTTTATGACAGCTTGCTTGTTAGCTTTTCCCTGCCTGAGGGCCAGAGCCCATAGCCTGCTTGTTAGCTTTGCCCTGCCCAAGGGCCAGAGCCCACAGGCTGTTTTGGTGCGCCGCCCCACCGAGAGGGTTGGGGCATTAGCACCCGATTTGCTAATTCCCCTGATGTTAAGCAGTGATCCCAGTGAAGTAATGAGGGCATCAGCTACTTTGTTAGAAGCTCCTGAAATGTGTTGAAATTTCAAAATCAAAATCTTGGAGAGCTAAACTCCATCGAAGCAGTTTTTTGTTGTTTCCCTTGGCAGTATGAAGCCACTTTAGCGCAGCATGGTCGGTTTGTAGCTGGAAACGCCGTCCCCAAACGTATGGGCGTAGCTTTTCCAGGGCATACACAATGGCGTAGCATTCTTTTTCACTGATTGACCAGTGGCTTTCCCTCTCAGACAGTTTCTTGCTGAGAAACACGACAGGATGGAAGTTTTGATCCGGTCCTTCCTGCATTAAAACTGCTCCTACACCACGCTCAGATGCATCTGTGGTTACTAGGAATGGTTTGTCAAAGTCTGGGGCCCTTAGCACAGGGTCAGACATGAGTGTGCCTTAAGCTGGGTAAAGGCCTTCTGACACTCATCAGTCCACTTAACTGCATTGGCTGGGTCTTTTTGGTCAGGTCTGTTAGTGGGCAGCGATTTGGCTGTAGTGTGGTACAAATCGCCTGTAATCCGGCCAAGCCTAAGAAGGATTGGACCTGTTTTTTGACTTTGGGACAGGCCACTTTTGGATAGCATCCACTTGGCCTGTAGGGGTTTATTGTTCCTTGACCCACCTGGTGTCCAAGGTAAGTCACTCTGTTTTGGCCTATTTGACACTTTTTTAGCCTTAACAGTTAGTCCTGCCTGCCTGATGCGCTCAAAGACTTTTTCCAGGTGTTCTAGGTGTTCTGCCCATGAATCAGAAAAAATGGCCACATCATCGAGGTAGGCAACGTGCATATTCTCCAATCCTGCTAGGAGACCATCTACAAGTCTTTGGAAGGTGGCGGGTGCATTTCGCAGCCCGAAAGGAAGCACATTAAATTCATACACCCTGCATGGGTGATGAAGGCTGACCTTTCTTTGGCGGGTTCATCTAGCGGTACTTGCCAGTACCCCTTGGTTAAGTCTATTGTAGAGATGAACTGGGGCACGTCCCAATTTCTCCAATAGCTCATCGGTGCGTGGCATTGGATAGTTGTCGGGATGAGTTACAGCATTTAGCTTACGGTAGTCCACGCAAAAGCGTATTTCCCATCTGGTTTGGGTACTAGAACCACTGGAGATGCCCATGCACTGTAGAGGGGCGGATTATACCCATCTGTAGCATGTTTTGATCTCCCGTTCTATAGCAGCTTGGGCATGAGGAGACACCCGGTAGGGTGGGTTCTAATTGGGTGAGCATTACCTGTGTCAATGGAGTGGTATGCCCGTTCAGTCCGTCCTGGGGTGGCTGAGAACAATGGGGGAAGCTAGTGCACAGCTCCTTGATCTGTTGCCGCTGCAGACGTTCCAAGGTTGTGGAGAGGTTCACCTCTTCCACGCCACCGTCACTTTTTCCTTCGTAGTAGACACCTTCAGGCCACTCAGCGTCATCTTCTCCCTGGGCTGTAAACTGACAAACCTTTAAGTCTCTGGAATAAAAGGGCTTGAGAGAATTAACATGGTACACTTTAGGCTTTAGGGTGAGGTGGGAAATGCTATGAGATAGTTAACAGCTCCTAGGCGCTCTTGGACCGTGAATGGCCCTTCCCATGACGCTTCCATCTTATGGGCCTGTTGCGCCTTCAAGACCATAACCTGGTCTCCTACTTTGAAGGAACGCTCTCTGGTATGTTTATCATACCAGGCCTTTTGCTCTTCCTGAGCATCCTTTTAGTTTTCTTTAGCAAGGGCTAAGAGTGTCGGGGTGCTTTGTAGGTTGCTTACAAAGTCTAGAATGTTAGTTCCTGGAGAAGGCGTAAACCCCTCCCATTGCTGCTTCACCAACTGTAATGGCCCCTTAACCTCGTGGCCATACACAAGTTCGAATGGTGAAAACCCTAAACTGGGATGTGGTACAGCCCTGTAGGCAAAAAGCAACTGCTGCAACACTAGGTCCCAATCATTGGAGTGTTCATTTACGAATTTACGTATCATGCCCCCAAAGTTCCATTAAACCTCTCCACCAGGCCATTGGTTTGATGGTGGTAAGGGTGGCAACCAAGTGATTCACCCCATGAGCTTCCCACAGATTTTTCATGGTCCCTGCCAGGAAATTAGTTCCTGAATCTGTAAGGATGTCGGAGGGCCAACCTACCCTGGCAAAAATGTCTGTTAAGGCCTGGCACACAGTTTTAGCCCTGGTGTTGCTTAGAGCTACTGCTTCCGGCCATCGGGTAGCAAGTCCATGAAAGTCAGTATGTACTGCTTTCCTCTGGGGTCTTTTTTGGGAAAGGACCCAGAATATCCACAGCTACTCACTGAAATGGGACCTCATTAGGGGGAGTGGCTGGAGAGGGGCTTTGACCTGGTCTTGGGGCTTTCCCACTCTTTGGCACACCTCACAAGACCGGACATAATTAGCAACGTCCTTGCCCATCCCTCCCAGTGGAAGGACTTCCCCAACCTGTCTTTGGTTCTGTTCACCCCAGAATGGCCACTGGGATGATCATGGGCTAAGCTTAAGAGCTTTCCCCGGTACTTAGTTGGAACTACCAACTGTTTTTGAGGATGCCAGTCTTCCTGGTGTCCACCAGAAAGAGTCTCCTTGTATAAAAGTCCTTGTTCTACAACAAACCGGGATCGGTTAGAAGAGCTGAGAGGCGGTGGGTGCTCCGTGCCGCCGCCCAAGCTTTCTGAAGGCTGTCATCTGCTTCCTGCTCAGTCTGGAACTGTTCCCTTGAGGCTGGAGACATCAGTTCCTCCTTAGACTGTGGACTTGGGCTTGGTCCCTGTGGAAGCGATGTAGGTGATGGGGTTGTTTTCATTGACAGTGAACTGCTCTCCGCTGGTGCACTATGCAATATTTCAGGCTCTGGCTGAGCTTCTTGGGTAGGGTTGTCTGCTGCTTCTGCCAGTTCAGGCCCGCTGGTTCCCTCTGGTGTTGGAGTGGTAGATGGGTTTGCAAGCGCTGGCGTCAGTGCTGGCAATGGTTCTGGTGCTAGCTGTTTTTCCATTTCCAGTTCTGGGACTGGATGCACTGTGGCTGTTGCAGTCGTTGGCAGGGGATCCGGGTCCACCACCTCTGTCTGGGTCTCTGGTAACAGAGACGGCCCTTGTGGATGGCTCAGGAACAGGGATGGGTCTGGAAGCTTGCCTGGCTTGGCTGCATATAACCGTTCCCACCCACTTGGCCCGCTTCACCTGGTTGGCCAAGTCCTCCCCCAGTAGCATGGGGATGGGATAATTGTCATAGACTGCAAAAGTCCACATTCCTGACCAGCCTTGGTACTGGACAGGGAGTTCAGCTATAGGCAAGTTTACAGATTTTGACATGAATGGGTAAATTGTCACTTGGGCCTCTGGGTTGATGAATTTGGGGTCCACTAAGGATTGGTGGATAGTTGACACTTGTGCCCCCATGTCTCTCCACGCGATAAACTTCTTTCCGCCCACTCTCAAAGTTTCTCTTCGTTCCGAGGGTATTTGAGAAGCGTCTGGGCCCGGGAATCTTTGGTGTGATGGTGGTGTAATGAACTGCACTCAGTTGGGATTCTTGGGGCAGTTGGCCTTTATATGTCCCAGTTCATTACATTTAAAACATCGCCCAGCTGACTGGTCACATAGCCGAGGTGGGTTGCTGGAGAGTGGTGAGGTGGGACAGTAGGGTGTCTGGGGCTTTCCTTGGGTTGTAGGTGGGGTGTTGGGTTTATTTTCAGTTTGCCCCCTGTGATATTCACTCCCATTGCTAGTAGCTTTTTTCTTTTCTGCCACTTCCACCCATCTGGTGCCAATCTCCCCCACCTCGGTTATAGTTTTGGGCTTCCCATCTAGGATGTTGTCATAAATAGATAGCTAAGGGTTAATGTTTCTTTCACTTGTAAAGGGTAAACAAAGAGAACCAAACACCTGACCAGAGGACCAATCAG
>NC_133771.1:143933444-144137644 GCF_003597395.2 Chelonoidis abingdonii
GCAAACAGAGGTAAAAATCCTTCCAGCAAAAAGACACATTTACAAGTTAAGAAAACAAACATAAGACTAATCCGCCTTGCCTGGCTATACTTACAATTTTGAAACATGAAAGACTGATTCAGAAAGGTTAGGAAAACCTGGGTGTACATCTGGTCCCTCTCAGTCCCGAGAGTGAACAACGAACAAAATAAAAATCACAAACAAAGACTTCCCTCCACCAAGATTTGAAAGTATCTTGTCCCTCCATTGGTCCTCTGGTCAGGTGTCAGCCAGGTTTACTGAGCTTCTTAACCCTTTACACGTAAAAGAGACATTAACGCTTAACCATCTGTTTATGACAAATGGTCACTTCAGATGTGTTTTGCTTTATTTTATTCATGTCTTTTTCTGCATATATTGTAATTTTATGTGAATAAAGGTGTTTTTCAGGTCTCTCATTCTCTGTTTCACAGCAGATTTTTTGTTTAGAGTCCTCTCCAGCCTCTCTGAAGAAGTACAGGTGCCCTCGCAACCTTTTCTGTACCATATAATTGGAAGGAAAAAGAAGAACCTCTTGGCCTCATAGGGAGGAGAAAGAAACACACACATTGCTAGCACTTCCTGGTCCACTATCCTCCCCTTCTTTATTCCCAGTCGCAGGAGAGACACAATTCTGGCAACCTCCACATTTGGACCTGGCTCCAGCCAGACACCCTCATCAACCACCATGGCCCTGTTCTCTTATCACTAAGATTTTTCAGGTGATGACCAACTCCTGTCTTCTATGTATTTTCTTGGGTCAGCAGACTGCTCATCCTCTATCTTCTCTCTTTGGAAGCTAGCAAGAAGTCCCACTGGCCCAATCCACCAGATAAAAACCAGAGCAGGGTTTCCACACAGCCTAGGAAAGATCAAGACAAGTGGGATTGTCATTCAACCTGAGTGAGGTTTCCACTTAGCTTAGTGCACTGTGGCACATATTGCCACATAAATGTTGAAGACACAATTCACCAGGGCAAGGAGGGATATTTCCCTTCCTACCTCTGCCAGATCATTGTGGCAGGTAGACAGGCCATCTGCTCCCTAAAGTGGGCCCTCTTGCTAAAGACAAGATAATGGAGGAGGAAGCAGCTTTTTGCCCTAAAAGGCAGTGAGGGAGAGGACGGTGGATCATCAAGGACTCCCCTCCTCCCATACAAGACATGGTAAGAAAGCGGGAAACTGAGGCTCTGGGAGAGTCAAAAGGTATGTGAACTGAGGGACACCAACACCTTCACTCCTTGTAATGATGGTATCAGGGTGGGGTCAGTGATGTTCACTGCTGTTTTCTGGCAGGTGTCAGGATGGTAGGAAGGTAAGGTACCTAGGGCGAACTTCTCAAACAGTTTCATGAGGTCCGTTAAAATATGAACTCATTTTAGAAAACACTTCACTTTTGAAGAGACTCACAGCACCTAGAACTCTTCTAGGTTTGTTCAGCTGTAATAAGAGTAATGATCCAAACTGGAATTTATGTAGGCCAGGACACTGGGTTAATAAATCTTCTCTATGAAAAAAATGTCATAGGTATTTTAATGATAAATGGCCAAGGACTCTCTTTTATGTCTCACTCAGAAAATGGTACCGCCAACAAGCACAGTGCCACTTCACACAGGATATTGATTCCATACTTATCTAAACAGTGCAGTGTCACAAACTAACATCTCTGCCTGCCTTATCAAGCTGTTTCTTGGAGGCCTCCCATCCAGGGCCCAACTCTACTTCAGTTTGAGAGCTGTAAGAGTTAAAACCAGAATTAAAATCCTCCCTTTCCCAAGTTATTGTGAAACCTGGATCTGGATTTTGGCTTGGGCCTATCTCTGGTGAAGATTACAATAGGCTCACTAGAAGAAAGACTTCATATAAGGTGCACAGGGCCCGTAATTCCACTCCTTCCCCATAGTTGAAATAAGGGGTATTTAGCTATAGAGACAAGAGACAGAAACCAAAGAGTAGAAATCTATTTGGGAACAGAGTTTATCCTCTTCCTCTCTCACAAGGACCTGGAGGAACATCTGGGATTTCAAGGAACTTTGCTAAATAGGAACAGATAGCCTCACAATATGGGAGCAAAATCAGCTTTATGATTGTGATTTGCTGGCCATATCATGACTAAAAAAGGCAACGTCTGGACACAGGAACAGAGCAAATGTAGCTCTTTCTGCAAACTGTGAGTAACTAGCCAGGTCCCTGATTACTTTCCTCATGCAAGTGTACTGAGCAAGATTCTTACAAACAGTGTCCAGTGTGTGGATTTGCTTCCTCTCTCCAAACAGGACTAGCTCATGCAAATGAAAAAGAAGAAAAAGTAAAATTGAACCTTTAAAAAGCTTGGAGTTTTTCCCAGCTACACCATGGTTGATATTTCCTAGTGTCTTCCTTCCTCCTAAGCTCCTGCTTGTTTTCTGCCTCAGCCCCTGGGTTCTACAACCCTGGATGTTATTGTGTTGATCCAGCTTAGCTAGTGCCCTGATACTAAAACAGCCTAAGAATGGTCATGCTGGGTCAGACCAATCGTCTATCTAGCCCAGGATCCAGTCTTCTGACAGTGGCCAATGCCAGGTGCTTCGGAGGGAATGAAGAGAACACAGCAATTTTAAATGATCTATCCCTTGTTTCTAGTCCCAGCTTCTGGCAGTTGGAAGTTTAGGGACACCTGAAGCATGGGGTTGCATCCCAGACCATCTTGGCTATTAGCAATTAACAGACCTATCTGCTATGAACTTCTCTAATTCTCTTTTGAACCCAGTTATGCTTTTGGCCTTCACAAAATCCCATGGCAATTAGTTCCATGAGTTGACTGTGTATTGTGCGAGGTACTTCCTTTTGTTTGTTTTAAACCTGCTGTCTATTAATTTCAGCAGGTGACCCTAGTTTTTGTGTTATGTGTAGAAATAGATAACGCAAATTCATTTTCTCCACACCAGTCAAGATTTTTATAGACCTCTCTTATATCCACCCTTCGTCATCTGTTTTCTATGTTGAGCAGTCCCAGTATTTTTGTTGTATCCTTGCATGGAACTGTTCCAGTCCCCTAATCATTTTTATTGCCTTTCTCTGTACTTTTTCCTATTCTAATATAGCTTTTTTATATAGGCAACCTGAACTGCACACAGTATTCAAGGTGTCAGTGTTCCAAGGATTTATATAGTGGCACTATAATATTTTCTGTTTCATCTCCTCTTCCACATTGTTAGCTTTTCTGGAGTGCTGCCATATACTGGGCAGAAATTTTCAAAGAACTATCCATGATGATTCCAAGATCTCTTTCTTGATTGGTAACAGCTAATTGAGACCCCATCTCTTTGTATGGCTAGTAATTTTTCCAATGTGTATTACTTTGCACTTAACATTGAATTTCATTTGCCATTTTGTCATCCAGTTTTGTGAGATCCCTTTGTAATCCTTCACAGTCAGCTTTAACTTAAACAGTTTGAGTACTTTTGTATCATCTGCAAATTTTGCCACCTCACTGTTCACCCCCTTTTCCAAATTATTTCTGAATATGTTGACTAGCACAAGGCCCAGTACATATCCTGGGGGGGTGGGGGAAACCCTGTTATTTACTTTTCACCACTGTGAAAATTGGCCATTTATTCCTATCCTTTGTTTCCTATCTGTTAACTAGTTACTGATCCATCAGAGGAACTTTCCTCTTATCCCATTCCTGGCTTCCTGTTTCTGTCAGAGGTGATGGATGTCTTCAGTGGTTTAAACATCAGATTTTTTACAGCCTTCCCAGGAAGACCTAAAAGGGAAGATGTGCTGCTACACTCCTGCCCATCCCAAAGAAAGAGAGACTTCAGGTGATAATACATAAAGGGACTGGCTACTGGAAAACCACCCAAACCAGGATCTGCTGTCGCAGCTTGAAGACATCCCCATTCCTTCCATGGGGCATAAAGAAATGGTATGAGAAGACCACAATCCACCTGCTACATCCCTGAACCACCTCCTAAAATACCTCCTCATAAAAGACCTTGTCAAGCTGCTGTCTATCTATGTAGGCTTTTATCCTGCACCTTCCCTTGCTGCCACTGGGAACCACTACAGTTGTCTGTAACTGGGAGCATGTTTCTTTGACTCAAATGCTTATTAGCCACTGCAGGGAAAGTCACTGGGACATTGAAGAAGGTTGTGTTATGTGGGAAGGGAAAGGGAGACAATGAAGGAGGATACTCAAAACAAACAATCAAAAAGCATACGAAGTATAGTGTTTCTCCTAACTGCATGGTAATTTAAAGTGACAAGAGTCCTGTAAGAGATTTGTTAAATATGGCAGACACATGATAGCAATTTAATAGGCACAGCAAACAAAAGAAAGGGAAATGTATTAATGTCAGAAATTGTGCAATTCAACTGGCTGGTTTAATTAAAGCTGGCGTTACCCCATTTTGATAATGGAATTGAATGTTTTGGGAAATATTTTCTGACAGTGTTGGCTTCATACATGTGGACAGTGCCCTTTTCCTACATTTCAAACATGCTTATGGTCATAAAAGACAACTTAGGCTGCTAAATAGAGACAACACAGGAGAGAGTAGGCTCCTACTGAACCTAGGACCTCAGGGATACAGCACAGAAGCTTGTATATTACAACACCCATCACATCAGGCACATAGTTCATTTTAACTGATTGTCCTCTTTTTCTTGTGTGATGAGATAGGGTGAACAGAAATCCCCCATCTACTGTACCCATACCATTTGTTATTTTGTGTACTCCTGTCATATTTACTCTCAAAGCTCCTAGCACTTTATTCATTTATTTGGATGTATGATTTTTAATAGTATGGTTATGAGCTGGGTTGAACCTTATTATGGGTTGTGTTAAAGCTACATTGATAGTGAGGCATGAATACACACTTCACTTAAGATACTTGTAAGAGACAGTTAAGGGGCCATGTCTAAAACAAAGCCTTTTAGCAACTACCCAAAAGTAAGTGTCAGTGTAAGTGTGTGTGTGAGAGAGAGAGAAAAATCAAGCTGGAAAAGAGGCAGACAAGAAACTGAAAAAAAAAAGACTCAGAAGACAGCAAGAAGGCCATGCAGCAGCCTATAAACCTGGATGGCCTTGGGAAAGTCTAGAGAGAGGTTCCAGGTCAGGGATTCTAGCTGAAAGAAGCTTTGGAGTATAAGTTAAGAAACTTCTCCTTTTGTTTTCAGTTCCTTCTGCACCTGGAGACTTAGGACTTTGTGCATTTCTTGTAAATAACCAAGAGTAAATCAAGGAAAATACCAGCCTCAATCATCAATTTTGCTTCCAAATGGAACATACCCAGGGCCCAAACGTTGGCTAGTCATTCATGTCAAGGGTGAGATCCTGTTTCCAAGGAGAGAAATTATGAGCTGGTATTCCTGTTGACCCAAAATGGAGTAAATGATGGCCATACTTGCAGAAATCAAAGGGAGAGCTAAAGCAGGAGCTGGATACTTCAAAAAAAAAAAAAAAAAGAATAAAAAAATAAAGGGAATTTAAACAAAACTTCAAACAAGATCTAAAACAAAAGCTGAAAGTTTCCCAGAAAATGCTCAGAGATGACTTGCAGGCTGTGATGAGAGCCTTGTTAGAGCAACAACTGCAAAGTGCCCAGATTGAGTCTTGCAGCTGGGTTTCCCAATCTGAGGTTGGAATGGTAAAATGGATTGATCAAGTGACCAGCAATCTGATTGCCAATCAACCAGCCGTTTTTCATCCGGATAGGATAGACCAAATAGGCTTTGGCCAATCTGGACCTTGTTAACTGAGATGAGGTGCAGAAAAGATTTAGGAAGCTAAAAAATCAGTTGCAGAAGGAAACCAAAGGGTCCCAGAGCAGTTGCCTCAATGCAGAATTGGGCCCATCAGAAGACTTAGGTAAGAATGGACATTTACAACCATTTTCTACCCTATTTATAACCCCTAGAAGGGAGAGGTCAGGCAGTCCCACCTCAAATAATGCAAAAGCCTAGAGGGAAAAAGTCCCTGGGAGACTTATTTGGCTCAGTTCAGCTCAACATTATAGCTCAAATGAATGGCTGGGAAGGGGAACAGAACCTGTAGCAGCCAGGATGAATGGCTCAGCTCTGACACTGCTGCAGAAGTTACCCTCAGAAAAGTGACTGAGTTATCTAAGCCTGGTATACACTCTCACTCTGCAGTTTGGAGTTAGCCCTCAATCTTAGCTGTCCAGGGCCTAGTGCAGGCCTAGAAAGAGAAAGAAAGAATAAGCTCCATGTGAACTGTCAAAGGATCTGTGGAGATGTGTTTCTTGAGTACTCAGTTATCACTGAGGCCTTCCAGGATAAACTGGCAATGGACCAATTAATAGATGCTCCGTTGGACTTGGACTAGGAGAAAGTGCAGGATAAAAGCCTAAATAGATAGACAGCAGCTTGACGAGGTCTTTTATGAGGAGGTATTTTAGGAGGTGGTTCAGCCAAAGGAAACCAAAGACAATCCAAGAGGCTGTGAAATTTGCCACAGAGCAAGACTCTTTTCTTGCCATAGTTCACTAGAAGAGGAAGCAGCTACTAGTGAGGATAATGGAAGCTGATTGCCATGCATCCTATAAGTAGAACTTTGTGTCTAATATGTGATGAAAAAAGAGATTCTAATCTGGTTCATGATAAATTTGGGAAACAGGGGAACACAAAGCTGAAGTTTTGAGGTACAAAGATCAGCCCCACACTTTGTTTAAATCTTGCCAATTGAACAAAACAACATCAGTAACCTTTGTTGTATAATTTAAGTGTGTGGATTGAATCCTGCTCGCCCATATGCTCCAAGTGTAAACAGCTGCATACATCCAGCTATCCTATTTGCAAAAAAGTACTAGATAAATTCATGGAGGATAGATCCATCAATGGCTATTAGGCAGAAATGGTGTCCCTAGCCTCTGTTTGCCAGAAGCCGGGAATGGACGACAGGGGATGGATCATTTGCTGATTACCTGTTCTGTTTATTCTCTCTGAGGCACCTGGCATTGGCCACTGTTGGAAGACAGGATGGACCTTTGGTCTGACCCAGTATGGCCGTTTTTAATATGTGCATGGTTGGGAGATTATTCATGGACTACATATACATAGCCATGATTTCCCCTCCCCGCCTTTCCATATGCTTTCATGTTATACAAATACCAGATGACTCAGTTCTGGAGCTCAGCCCTTATCTGACTGAACTATGAGGAGAAAAGAGTCAGACACTAGAAGTCAGGTCTCTCTTCCTTCTAAGCAAACATTGCATTTCAAAGAACCCTGGTTAGTCATAGTTTGTGGGACTGGTTAGCCATCTTTATCGGGGACTGGACCAACTCAGCCGTGTGCGATTTGGTTGCTGTTTAATAAAATTACAACTTGGACTGAAACCAGAGTGTCTCCATCCATGCTCAGAGGATAACTAGTTGGAGGGGATATTTACCAAAGGGTTAACTATTTGATTGAGGTTCTTACCAAGGTGGTGTAATTCCTGCTGAAGTAGTAGGACATCAATGAGAAGGGTGAATTGAGGAAGCTGATAAAGGAGAAGTTATTTTTATGTGCTACAATAAATGTAATAATGATCAGCATAAGTGCAGCATAGAAAACCATTATGATATCAATAATCCATGAAATATACTATTTATTTTTATTCATGTTAAATCATGTATGGACATTGAAGGGATCATATCTATTGAACTGAGGTACAACAAAACAATCAAAACCGTCTGAGAGGGATTATTTATTAATTTTACAGTGCCCAGAATTTTGCTAGGTACTTTACAGCATAAATAGAAAGGCATAATCCCTGGTCCAGGGACCTATTATCCAGGTACTTATATGGCCCTCAAAGTATTTGACCACCTCCAATAAGTTAAAAATAATGACACTGCTGTCTCTCCTTTTTCTGCCAGAGTAAATTGGGGGTTGGATAGGCTACCTCTGCGCTTGATGCAGTCCATATGGGGTAACAGGAAGGGGTAAATGAAGACAGGGTTACAGCCACAAAACAATGCTAAGGTGCTGTGGCGGTAGGAAGGCAGAAACCCCAGAGCTATTTTTTCTTGCGTACACCTCTGGGTTCATCAATGTTTCTCTTCTGTAGGACCCTCCCCTTCAACACCCTTTTCCTGCAGAGAAGGACTGCATAGAGGAGTACCATCATCTGCTATTGCTGCATGGGGATAAGGTATCCTTTGAGACATTACCCTCTTGCCTCCAGGGCTTTTGGGAGCCAGCTGGCCATGTTCATGCCTATAACTTGTGGGCAAGCTTTGAGTCCTTCTGCATGTGCTGATCACAGAAGCGGGATGGATCACTGGTTGCTATGTAACTCCATATGTGTAACACTCAGCTGCCCTGTCCTTTGTGATTGGAGACTGCCTCAGCAAGTGAACAGAACAGCTACACAGCACAGCTGCAAGCAGGCCAATATTTGGAGAGGTTGGGTATCCAGCCTGAATGAGGTAGAGGACATTACCAGGAAAAAGTTGAATACAAACCCCTCATCTTCCCAGTGAATGCGCCCATCCCTGTATATGGCCCTGGGAAAGGAAATAGCATGGATTTGTAGCGATCCAGGGTGGGGAGGAAAGCCAGCTTGGGTCATTTTTCAGAAAGATTAGAGTGATGGAAAGTGGTTTAGGTCTGTCGTGAGGGACTGAAAGGGAGGTTGAGCAGCTAGGAAGAGGCAGCAATCTGGCCATCAGCTGGGCAGAGATGGACACATTAAGGAATATAATGGCTGTGGGGGGAATGTCTGAAGTGCGCAACTTCGGTTCCTTGGTGCACTTGACTGTGGATATTCATTGTCAGTGCTGTAAAATATTTGTAAGACTTATAAATGAATTTTTAGCCATATCTATGTACCTTTTGTATTCACTTGCAACAAATGTTCATGCAATTAAGTTTTACTCAAACATCTAGGGGAACCACATTTTAATTTGAACGTGCAATTATTTGCACCGGACCTGCTTGCTCATTCATCCAGTCAGGGAGCAGAAACAATACTATGTAGCTCATCAACTAAACAATGCAGCTAGAATATCAAATATAGAAATCTGAATACTCACCATGAATTCTTCACATAGAATGAAAAAGTGATTGAATAATTCCAAATACTGAGTAACTACAAGGAACTTCCAATCTGCTAATGGATATTCTGTAAGAAGCAAATGGGTCTTTAAGTACATTATTTGCTGTGAAACCTTTCCTTGGCTTCAATAAGCACAAAGCTGCTTCTTCAACTGTATGAGCTGGACAAAGTATTCCAGTAACAGTCTCACTAACTGAGTTTCATTGCCTTGAACTAAGCAGGGTTCAGTAACTGGAAAGACTGCACTTGGTGTACGGACCTTTCACCTTTGGAGGCCTAGGTGAAAATTGAGAGGGGTAGCCATGTTAGTCCGTATCCACAAAAACAATGAGGAGTCTGGGCTCCTCATTGTTTAGGTGCAATTTTGTGATTAGTCAACAATGGAAATGATTTTGTCACTTCTATAGCACAAAATCAGTGCCTCATTTGGCATAATTCTCATTCTCTACTCAGGACAAGGATAGCTGCCTAGCAGGCTTTCGCTGCAAGGCCACAAGTGTGAGATGCATTGGCAGAGCTGTGTCTGGCCTGTGCTATCAGCTCTTCTCCTACCAGACACAAACATGTTCTGAACAAATGTTTTGTTTACATATATTGCAGAGGCACACTTTCCTCTGGCCTGACCTCAGACATAGAATCCCAGTAGGCAGTTTGCTGGCTCTCTCTGCTTTGCCTGATGGTTTCAAATGTACTGCAGAGCAGGGACGCAGTTTTCCTTGGGGGGCCCCAATGAAGGACATTATACTCCAAAGATGCAGAATTACACAGAGCCCTGAGACAGGGACACACAAACTGACTGAATACACCAGGCATTGTTATTTTAAACACCTTTGCTTTTGGTAACTTTACAAGCTAAAGGGACACTGAGAGCATAAGCAACATCCTAACTGCTATTTTCCCAATTAATCAAAAAGTTATGATAGCCTGAAGTACTTGGATAACTGTCTTCTAAATAAAAGCAGCAGAGAATCCTGTGGCACCTTATAGACTAACAGACAGGTGCCACAGGATTCTCTGCTGCTTTTACAGATCCAGACTAACACGGCTACCCCTCTGATACTTGTCTTCTAAATAGTGCAGGGGAGGGATGGGGATGGGGAAAGAGTATGGAAATCAAGCTTTCCTTGAAATTAAATATTTATTTATATGTGCTAACTTGCTTGATGCAACCTTTACATAATTTATATTGCTGTTCCTGAATGCTCTGGGGAAGAAAGTTTTCCTGTAACACTGACATTCACCTATTAACTCTCCCATAGCACCACTTCAGAGTATGATGGTCCCTGATCTTATGAGTTCAGCATGATCAAGACTTGTTAGTGTGATACATGGGAGACCTTCCAAGAAATATCCAGGTGGGAGAAGAAAGTGATGTTTCCTTTGATATGAATTTGAGGTAGTATCCCAGCATTGTAGTAGGGAGAAATGGAGGTGGTATTCTTTAGATGAGAAATGGAAATCAACTCCTGATCACTTGGGGTCATTAAATATCCTGTAACACTTTTAGGAGTACGGCTGTGAGCACTCATGTCCTGGCCAAATTTCTATTCAGAGAATTATCATTTGCCTGTCTGTCTCCTGCAGCTTTAGTGAGAGAAATAATTCATTGATTCCTGGCCTATAAATTGCTGTGTGGTGAAGATATGCTTCATTTCACTAGTGAGTGAAGTGATTCTTATCTAAATAGTCTGTAAAAACACTTCTGAACAGAAGAGTTTGAATGAATTATTAGTAATTATATCATATACTTAAATGTAAGCCCTACAATACCTAGCACAACAGGTAGTGTTTAGCATTCAGTTGCAGAGGCTTTGAATCAGGGTGTATCCTAAATAGAATTGGTTGAAATATTTTGTACAGTAGTTTTTTTGCAGAAAGATAAGGTTGTCAAAAACATCAATTGCAATGAAAAAAAATTGATTTTCCTGAAGGGAAAGCCAAAACAAGCAGGAGTGGGGGTTGTTTGTTTTCTTCATTCAAACTGACATTTTGAAATGAAATGACAACTTGTTTCATTTCAATATAAATTATCCAAAAATTCAAAACAATGTGAAACCAGTTTAAAGTGACATTTTGGCTGTAGGTTTCAAAAATCCAAAACTAAATGGCTTTTTATGTTGCAATGTCAGTTCCAAGAAACCATTTTCATCTTGTTCTGATTTAAAAATGTATTTTTACATTGTTGCCAAAATGAAAGCCATTTGAAATCAAAATGAAACAAAAAAACTGTCTTCAAAATTCACACTTTTCTTTTGAATTGGTTCAAAGCTTTCTATGGAAAAACCAAAATTCTTCAAGCCCAAAAAATTTTGAGCAATGATTTTTCATTCAAAATTGCTCATGGGACGCATTTCAGTTTTCTGACCAGCTCTAATCCTAAATCATTTCACCTTCATGAACACTTAAAGAGCAACATTAATTGGCTGCAGATAGCATACTATGAATTCCACTTCAACTAGAAGGAAATTAATGATCATGTAGGTCCTTAAGGATCAGAAACAATTTGAACACTGTGCATCCTCAACGTTTAAGATATGCAGATGCCAGTTTTTAGAAGCATGGTCATACTGAAACTGAGCTGTTCTTACTTCCCTGCTCATTTGCAAAGGAAAAGCCTCTGAGGAGTCCCTTGACCAGCAGCAGAGAGACTGAGAAGCAGATTGGTAAGGAAGTCAAAGAAATAGATCAAGAATAGTAGTTAGTCTTGCCTATGATTTGATGCTTGCTTTAGGTGCAATTAAAAAAATAATAAAAAACAATACAACTATACTTTTTGTTTTAATAATTCAAATTGTATTGTACTTCTCAAAACATGCATGGAGTGGACTTGTCAAACACTTTCACCCTTTGCCTAAGTCTGCTCCCATTTAAGTCAACGATTACTCCCATTGAAGTCAATGGGAGGTATGAGTTAAGATAATGTTCAGCCCTTTTGAAAATCCCACCCGTTGCAAACAATTAAACTGCTAATTGTACATAGAATAGGTATGCAAAAATCAAGACAATGTGAAACTAACATGCAACAACAGTGCTATACAGGATGACATTTTACAAGTATCCACAGACAAATGCTAGAAGCATGTTCAGACATGCTCAGTTTTGAGCATAATTGATCTATTTAATCAAAACACTATCTAGAAAGTGAATGAGTTTATCTATTAGGTTGTCAGATCAACAGTTTTGGCACTACTCCACCTAGTGGTTAAATGCAGAAACTCTCCCCCACCCCCAAGAGACAATCATGAGCTACTGCCAAGAGTTTATGTTTGTACTTGGCATTGTTTGGGCATGTTTGTAGTTAGTACAGTGGAAAAAAAAAAGTCAGTGAGTTGGCTGAGATTTATTTCACTACTGACACAATACGTTACCCTTAGTAAGGAAGCACCATACAGGAAGTGTATATGTGAGTGATAAGGGAGGGAAAATGAGAATAAGATTAATTTAGACGGAAGTTAAGGTATAAATGTAAGGAAAAGTGTTACATCAGAAAGCTTTGAGGGGAATGCACTTCTAGGTTTCACTAAAGTTTTCTGGGGCAATATAACTGTAGGGAAGGGTAAGCAGAAGTCAATGTAAACATGTCCTAACATTATCTGTCAAAATATTGACCATGTCTTATTTTCCGAATGCACTGGATTCAGAGGTGTATAAAATTGAGTTCATGGGGGATTTATTGCAATCTCTGTTATCTCAGCCCTCATTTTCTTTGAATTTGGAGTGTCAATTTAGAATTCCAACTTGGGTGGAAGTCATGTGAAATTCAAATCTCCATCTGCATCCAGATCTGGGCTCAGAAGCCAGGGTTCAATCCTGTACAAATGGGAATCTTACCTCTGACTGCTCTGGGTGCATGATTGGACCGTGAAGTCACAAACTCTAAAATAGATTACAACCAGAGAGCTAAACACCCTGAAATTTAGGAAAGTTTAAATTCCATTGAGATTTGAGAAATGTAACTAAGGTTTGAAATGGGGCTTTTATTATTATATATAATGTAGTAGTGTCTAGAAACTGTAACCAGTGATCATTGTGCTATATTTTGACTAACTGGTCACTAAAAGATGGTCCTTTAAGACTGTTGGAGGAAAGGAACTATAGAAGTGCATGTATTATAATCCTAATGGGACATCCTATGACCCCACCTCTAACTAGGATAACAATAAAACTTCAACTAGAAACAAAATAATATTTACAAAACATTAATTTTCTTGTTTCCATTCAAACCATACAGCTATGACGGATCTGGTTTAGAAGAAAGAACATATTGTTTTTGTACACTGCGCTTTGTGTACTATTTGGGTTAAATTAAGACAAATAACCCAGACAGTGTTTTTCTTTGATAGCAGTAATTATTGGCATCAAGAAAATATTGCCCTATTATTTTTAATGGGAAGAATTCAACATAAATGTTTTTTTGATCAAGTTAAGGAGATGATGTCATATACTAAGGGCTAGATATTCAAAATAAACTACAAGCAAGTAATTTTGGCTGACTAATGTGTGTATCAGATGCACATCTGTGCATGTCTGCAAGAAGATTCTTTATTGTCACAGGAGGTAACAGTCACAGACTGGTTGATGATTTATGCATCTTGCAAACAGTTGCACAAGCAACTAGACATTTCCTGAATGCTTCCTCTCCCAAAAGAAATCTTCTAAGATTGTCAAGTATCAGAGGGGTAGCCGTGTTAGTCTGGATCTGTAAAAGCGTCTGACGAAGTGGGTATTCACCCACGAAAGCTCACGCTCCAAAACGTCTGTTAGTCTATAAGGTGCCACAGGATTCTCTGCTGCTTCTAAGATTGGTAACAGATAGTTTTGGTCCCTAAATCTGGTGCTCCACTCATTCGCGTTAAAGAGAGTTTTGCTATTTTACTTCAGTGATCCAAACAACAGATTTTTTGTCAAATGTTCATCTAAAAGTTCTTCCTTCTAGATGTCCAAAGTGAGGAAGTTATTGGGGTCCTGTCTCATTCTGACAATGGAACTAGGGAAAAGTGGTCTAGATAAAATTGCAATGAGATGGGTGCACAACTGGTTGAAAGACCATCCTCAAAGAGTACTTATCAATATTTCACTGTCAAACTGGGAGGGTGTACCTAGTGGGGTCCTGCAGTGGTCAGTAGTGAACATGTACTATTCAATATTTTCATTAGTGACTTGGATAATGGAGTGAAAAGTACACTTATAAAGATTGCAGAGCACCCAAACATTGGAAGGATTGCAAGCACTTTGGATGACAGAAATAGAATTCAAAGAACCTTGGCAAACTGGACAATTGGTCTGAAATCAACAAGAAGAAGTTCATTAAAGACAAGTGCAAAGTGCTAGCCTTAGGAAGGACAAATCAAATGAACAACAACAAATTGGAGAATAACTGGCTAGCAGAAGACTGCTGAAAAGGACCTTGGTCTGTAGTGGATCACAAATTGAATATGAATCAACAATATGATTCAGTTGTAGAAAAGGCTTCAATCATTCTGGGGTGTATTAACAGAAATGTTGTATATAAACCAGGGGAGGTAATTGTCCCGCTACACTCAGCACTGGTGATGCCTCAGCTGGAGTACTGTGCCAAGTTCTGGGTGCTGTGGTTTAGGAAAGATGTGGCTAAAATCAAGAGTCCAGAGGAGATCAGTAAAAGTGATAAAAGTGTTAGAAAAACCTGACCTATGAGGAAAGGTTAAAAAACTGGTCATGTTTAGTCCGGAGAAAGGAAGACTGAGCAGTGAAACTAGTAGCCTTTAGATATGCTAAGGGCTGTTATAAATTGTTCTCCATGACTACTGAAGGTCGGACAAGTAGTAATAGGCTTAAACTACAGGAAGAGGGATCTTGGTTAGATAATAGGGGGAAAAAACAACAACATTTTAAAGCATAAGGACAGTTGAGTTCTGAAATAGGCTTCCAAGGGAGGTTGTGAAATCCCTTAAAATGGGAAGTTTTTAAGAACAAGTTAGACAAACACCTCTTAGGGATGGTCTAGGTTTACTTTATCCTGCCTCAGCACAGGGGGCTGGATTTAATGATCTCCTGAGGCCTGTTCCAGCTTGACATGTCTATGATCTCTGCAGCTAGTATGTATCTTTACAGGCATTTTTGGTAGTACTTTGTTCAATTGATTATTCTGATTATCTGAACCACTATGGTCATAAATTTCCTCTTATCCACCACTAGTTCAGGTCCCCAGTGCTTGTTAATTACTCTGAACATTTGTTCAGTTGTCAGAAATTATTCAATGTCCCCATTAATATTTGGGAAAAAAAGAATTGTTTTTGCATTGGTAGTGTTATTTTGCTTAGCTGTGTCTGTCAGATTGCAGAAAAGCATGCAGCTGAAAAAGAAAATATTTGCATATGCTTTCATTTGCATGCATAGATTTGTAGATCCCTCCACATCCTGCCCATTTCTGAGAGGTTCTTAATTAGTCACATAATGCCATTGCATAGACTCTTGAACAATATCACGTCTACATTTTTGACTGAGAGCCTGAAAATATCCTTGAGACCCATTGCTGTTTTAGGCAAGCAATCATGGTCAAAATTTTCAAAAGTGATTTGTGATTTTGGGTGCCCCCATTTTTAAGTGGTCAACTTGAAAGACATCTTTGAGCGACCTGGGTTCAGCGGGTGGGAGAGGGCTGAATCCTGGAGGGTGGGTATGAGCACTTTTTTGAAAAGCCGGCCCCTTTTTGTTGTCAAATTGGGCACAGTGACCAGGGCTACTCTACTCACCGTTGGATGGTGTTGAACCCTGGCAGTCCTGGGAATTAGCTCAGTCAGGCCAATGCTCATTCTTGTGGGAACACACCATCAGTTTCTCCTCTACAACCCCTCTCTCGCTCCAGCATCCTCTTCGTAACTCACCCCTCAGGCCAGGTCACTACTGTGATTTTCCCTTCCGTGGGTGCATGTATCAAGGTGAGGTTCCTGGTTTTCAGTACGCTCAGGCGGTCTTCCGCTTTGCTGCTTCATAGTGCCACTCCCGCAGTGGCTGGTAAGGGAACCTGGGCCCACTCTCTACTCCAGGTTCTGACTCAGGAAGCCTCTAACACAGCAGCTAATGCCCATTCCTTGTACCTTGCTGCCTTTCCCTGAACTGCTTTCATATCCCCTGGCCTTCCCCACGCCCTTGGGTTTGCTGGTCTCTTCACTCCATCCTTCCAGGGAGTAACTTTAGGCAACTTGTCTCAGCAGCCCCTCAAACACTCCTTCCTTCTCCCAGAAAGTGACTGCAGATTCCTTCCCTGGAGCCCCTCTATTTCTACTTTCCTGTCTTTGTAGAATCCCCACCTTTCCCTCACAGGTGAGCTTCTCTCTAATTAGCTGCCTCCAACCTAAAGCTCACCTGTTTGCAGCTTAATTAGCCGATTGGGCTCACCTGGCCCAATTCAGCTCTTGCATTAGCAGTGTGAGGAGCACTCTAGATCACAGGCACCCAAAATTGAAAGGATCCAAAATTCCTCTAAAAATCTTGGCCATTTTGATTACCTAACCCTATGTAATTCTAATAAAAGGAAGAACATGTTTCTGACATTTCAGAACCCCCTGAGTATAAGTTATGCTGCATATGACCTGGTGGTAATATTATCTGTAAAGCATTTATTAAAATTTCCTAAAACATGCCCAAAAGGCCGCCTTTTTATAGAAAAGGTATTCTTATATAGTACATTTAAAATAAAATAGGAAGAATGCAATACCTAAGTCTGTGTATAAGTCTGTTTCATGAATTCACAAACTCTGGGGCATTTTAATAGTATTCCTTTATGGAAAAATCTTACAGGATACAATAAAAATGACAACCTTTCTACTGCTTTTGAACAAGCCTACAGAATTAAATAGAGAATTACATCGCAGCAATAGAATTCACTAGGATAGTTAAAAATACCTATGCAATACAAATAGCTAGTAAATTCTATAGGTTTTCAAAGTAATAACCCTATTGATTTAATCTGTCTTCAGTGCTATAAAACTTTTCCATAGGAATCATCATTATGAGACTTATGAGATCCAGATTCTTCATTACAGAGTGAAACGATCTTTCTATTCATAATATTTCACTAGTAAAAGCAGCAGAGTCCTGTGGCACCTTATAAACTAACAGATGTATTGGAGCATGAGCTTTCATGGGTGAATACTCACTTTGGCGGATGCATGTAGTGGAAATTTCCAGAGGCGAGTATAAATATGCAAGAATCAGGCTAAAGATAATGAGGTTAGTTCAATCAGGGAGGACGAAACCCTCTTCTAGCAGTTGAAGTATGAACACCAAGGGAGGAGAAACTGCTTTTGTAGTTGGCTAGCCATTCACAGTCTTTGTTTAATCCTGAGCTGATGGTGTCAAATTTGCAGATGAACTGAAGCTCAGCAGTTTCTCTTTGAAGTCTGGTCCTTGAAGGTTTTTTTGCTGCAGGATGGCCACTTTAAGATCTGCTATTGTGTGGCCAGGGAGTTGAAGTGTTCTCCTACAGGTTTTTTGTATTTGCCATTCCTAATATCTAATTTGTGTCCATTTATCCTTTCCATAGGGACTGTCAACTTGGCTGATGTACATAGCAGAGGGGCATTGCTGGCATATGATGGTATATTCATTGGTGGACGTACAGGTGAATGAACCGGTGATGGTGTGGCTGATCTGGTTAGGTCCTGTGATGGTGTCACTGGTGTAGATATGTGAGCAGAGTTGGCATTGAAGTTTGTTCCATGGATTGGTTCCTGAGTTAGAGTTACTATGGTGCGGTGTGTAGTTACTGGTGAGAATATGCTTCAGGTTGGCGGGTTGTCTGTGGACGAGGACTGGCCTGCCACCCAAGGCCTGTGAAAATGTGGGATCATTGTCCAGGATAGGTTGTAGATCACTGATGATGCGTTGGAGAGGTTTTAGCTGGGAACTCTATGTGATGGCCAGTGGAGTTCTGCCTTTATAGCGCCACCCACTTCCTCCCCAATGAGGTTTCATCTTTAACTGGGTCCTGCTGAACTTCTGGGTGTGACTAGGTGGGAGAATTTGACTTCTCAGGCCCACATTAACCTTTTCAAAGCCAAGATGGGGTATATATCTCATCATAACCCTCTAGCTAGCGCTGATGTAGGATGCCAGTGGGGGTGAGGTTAGGGAGGGGCGTGGCATGTTGGGAGCAGGGCTGCAGTATGCAGCTTTGCGGAGATTGTGGGCAATATTGTGTCCCACAAGCAGCTAGGGACAGACTGCTCTCAGGACTGTGGATATTATGTGAAGAGCCACAGAGTGGCCCAAAAGGGTGCAAAGGGGTCTTAAAACCACTGTAAATCCACCTCCCCCTGGACAGTGAATTCCATGCTCATTCCTTTTAGAAACAAATATTTTTAAAAGCTGGAATAGAGCATTATGGGTAATGTAGCATCAAGTAGTTAAAAGAATTCTCCCCTACATGTTAATCTGCAATTATTAAGGTAAGTCAGAAAAAAAAATAATAAAATAATCTGGAAGATTGTAAGGCAGTGAGGGCCAGATACTCAGTTGTGTAAATCAGAGTAGTTCCATTGATTTCAATGAAGTTCTACCACTTTACACCAGTTTCAAATCTATTTGGCCATATATTTCTTACCATGAAAATCTATGAAGTGTTTTCCCACCTGATTCTTTAGTTACAGATAGCATTACCAATCCTGTTACTGGTTATGACTAAGGCATTGAGCTTGGCCTGGGTACATTGTCATATGTACGTCTGCCTATGGTGAGCAGTTTGCAGGGCTGGGATTAATTTGTCATATTGAGAGTCATAGCCCAAAGCAAAGGGGCATCAATCAGTATGAAGACTGGTTTAATGGTGGTTTAGGGATCAATAGAAAAAGTTGCTATTCAATAGATTACCAAATAAAATGATCAATGTTTTAAACTGATTGTTTTTTTAATGATTGCTAAACCAGTTCTACAGTAGACTGGGCAAGTGCAAGGAAGTTTCGCACCCTAGGCGAAACTTCCACCTTGCACCCTCCCCCACCCTGCACCCCCACCCTGAGGTGCCCCCCCGTGACGACTCCCCCCATCCGCATCCGCCATGAGGCGCCCCCCTCCCCACTGCAGCTCCCCCCATCTGCCTGAGGCACCCCCTTGAGGCCTCCCCACCCCCCACCCTCCGCCCTGAGGCACTCCCTGTTCAGCTCACTCCTGCTCCACACATGAGCATGAGCACCCCGAGCACGTGGTCGCTGCTTCGCTTCTCCTGCTCCCAGGCTTGCAGCACCAATCAGCTTAGGTGCCGCAAGCCTGGGAGGTGGAGAACGTGAAGCGGCCACGGCGTGCTCGGGGAGGAGGTGGGGCAGGGGTGAGCTGAGGCAGGGAGTTCCCCTGTGTGCCATCCCCCTATTACTTGCTGCAGGTGGCCCTCCTCGCACTCTCCTGCCCCAGCAACCTCCGCCTAAATGCTGGAGGTGACCGGGGCAGCCAAAGATCCAGCCGCCGTGGTTGCTGCCGAAGAAAATGGTGCCCCCCCAAATGCCAGCACCCTAGGCAACTGCCTAGGATGCCTAAATGGTTGCACCGGCACTGTCAGTAGACAGGAAGCTATTCCACATTCTTGGGCATCCGCCCATATGGACTGGTGTCACAAATGTTGTCAGTTTACAGCAAGAGGGGCTGATCCAGCCTGTAGGGCCCACAGAATGAACAGCCACAAAACTCTCATGATTTGGGTTTGTAGCGAGGCTGTGGGATCCCTCACAGCCGCGCTGAGGGAAAGCCCTTCCCCAAACCCGCTGTGGGCGGAGCCACTGCATCCTGCGCCCGCCCCTCAGAGGTCACGGTGCAGACCTGAAAGCATAAAAGCAGACCTGCAGAGCTCAGTAGGAGCCCAGCCACCACCGGGACCAGAAGTCTGCGGCCGCTGCCAGCTGGAGCTCACACCTGGCCAGCCGAGCCTGCCCCATGCTCGCTACCCCGAGGACGACTGGCCAAGCCTGCCCCGTGCCCACTACCTTGGGGAGGACTGGCCGAGCCTGCCCCGCCCCAGCTACCCCGAGGAAGGGCCGAGCCTCCCTCTTGCCCAGCTACCCAGAGGAGCCGATGGTGTTTGAGACTGCGGGTGACGCCTCAACGACTCAGGTACCTGACAAGGGGGAGAGTGGAAGTAGCCCGGGATAAGCTGACTCCAGTCTGGCTGCAGCACTGCCAGAATCAATCTCAGTGTGTTGCGACCAGGATCCCCACTGACAGCAGTGAGTTTCTGTTGCTGCTAGGGCCCCGGGCTGGGATGCAGTGGAGTGGGAAGGCCTGCGTCCCCCCTGTCACCCTTCCAAGGGTGGCAGACTCCCCCTTTCCCTGGCCTGAGGAGGGCAAAACCTGCTATAGCTACTCAGCCCTGCCCGACGCCCTGAGCCTACTAACTCTGTGTTTGCTGCCCCGCCCTGACCTAGGGCTGGGGATAAGACTATTGCTGCTCAGCCCTGCCTGAGGGCCTGAGCCTACTAACTCTGTGTCTGTTGCCCGCCTTGACCTAGGGCTGGGCAGGAGACTATTGGTAGCGAGGCGGTGGGATCCCCCACAACCCCACTGAGGGACGAAGCGCGGCCAGGCCACACCACACGTGGTACCAGAAGTGGGGACTCTGCCCAGAATGTGGGCACGAGCCCTTGACCCCTGTGAGAAAGGGTCTAGGGGAGAGCGATCCCCCACCGGAGACATAGACTTAGCCAAGCACTTCACCTTTTTGACGGAGAGCCAGGAGCACCAGCAGGTGGCCCAGCTGCAGCTGCAGCAACAGCAAGAGGCCACCCAGCTCCAGCAGCAACAACAGCTGGTCGAGCAGCTGGGAGCCCAGCAGCAGCAGCTGATTCAGGACCTAACAGCCCAGAATCAGGAGTTCCAGCGACAATGTTTACAGCAGTTAGCGACGGCGCTGCCCCGACCCACAGACCTGCAGCCGGGAGGCACGGATGGGACCCCTCGATTAACCCCGCCTGTAAGACTGACCAAGATGGGCCCTCTGGATGACCCCAAAGCCTTCTTGGTGACTTTTGAAAGGGTGGCCCAGGTTGCCGGGTGGGCAATGGGCCACCCTCCTGGCCCCATACTTGATGGGGACGGCGCAAACAGCATACCGGGGTCTATCCACAGAGGATGCCAGGGACTATACCAGGGTGAACACGGCAATTTTGAATGCCCTAGATGTCAGCCCAGAAACCTTCCGGCAGCGGTTCCAGAGTCTCGCCTACAACGCAGGCGCCCGCCCCCGGTTGGTAGCTCAGGAGCTGAGAGACCTAGGTAAGCGGTGGCTACAGCCCAACAGGCGGAAACCCGAAGAGCTCCTGGAACAAATTGTCCTGGCACAGTTCCTCCATATCCTCCCATCGCGGGGAAGGGCTTGGGTCCTCCATCACCGGCCCCCGACAGTAGTGGCCGCCATCACCCTTGTGGAGAACTGCCTGGCAGCAGAAACCCGGCTGGGCTGGGTACGCGGGGTCTCCCTTCAGGGCTCGAGCGCCCCAATCCCTAGAGACGGGGGACCGCCCGCAACAAGCCATGGACTCCCCCGTGGGGTCAGTTGCTATAGGCGTCCCAAGGCTGCGTCTCATCACACCTCTGCGGGCTCCAAGACCCGGGCTGGCCGCGCCTAGCAGAGTCCCCCTACGAACCAGAAGAGTGGATCGACTTGGCCCAGACAGTCTGAAATTGGGCCCTGTTTCTCCTGCGGGAAGCATGGGCACCTCCAATGGGACTGCACGGAGATGGAGTGCAGCTTTGGGCATGTCTGCGCCGGGGAAAACCGGGCCCAACCAGGCCCAATGGCCGCAGCCTGCCAAAGTCACCGTGCCCGTAGTCATCGGAGACTGCCAGATGCAGGCCCTGGTTGACTCTGGCTGTGGGCAGACCCTAATCCACCAAAGCCTTGGCTTCCCTGAAGACCCTCAACTGAGAGCTATCCAGCTGCAGTGTATTCATGGCGATGTACAATCGTACGCCAGTGCCCGAGTCCTCTTTTCCGTGGATGGAGTTACACGAACCATCGTGGTCAGCTTGGCCCCACGACTCACCTACCCCGTGATCTTGGGATGGACTGGCCCAAATTTCCGGATCTTCTGAGGTCACACACGTGGGAAGGCCCCAAGGTCGCCCCCGCCTTGGAAGGGGACTGCTCCGAGAACCCGACAGAGGAGACTGAAGAGGCAGGGCCTAAGAGCCAGAACGGCGCATTGGATGACCCTCTACCAACGCCAAGTGACAGCCCCATGCTCAACACAGACTTCTGCCAGGACCAGAGGGAGGACCCCATCCTGGGCCAGGCGTATGAACAGCTCGCGGCGGTCGACGGCGCTCTGATTGATCCAGCCTGAGCTAAAAGCTGGCCCCATTTCAAACTACGTCGCGACCGTCTCTACCGAGTGGATCGGGATCCACGCACCGGGGATATCCCGGTATAACTGTTGGTGCCTCGGTGCCACCGACGAGCGGTAATGAGACTTGCCCATGACATCCCAGCAGCTGGGCACTTAGGCCAGGAAAAGACCCTTGCCCTAATTCTGTCCCGGTTTTTCTGGCCTGGGGTGCACAAGGAGGTGCGGAACTACTGTAGCTCCTGTCCCCAGTGCCAGCTGGCCGACCCCTCATGGATGGCCCCGGCCCCCCTGATTCCCATGTCCATCGTGGGAACACCGTTTGAGCAGGTAGCAATGGACTTGATGGGGCCCTCCCGAGAAGCCGGGCCTGGTTCCTCTACTTCCTGGTCATCCCGAACTATGCCACCCAGTTCCCCGAAGTTGTCCCGCTCCGGAGCATCACGGCGAGGACCATCGCCGATGAACTAGTCAAGGTCTTTGCCTGCGTGGGCCTGCCCCGGGAGATACTTACCGACCAGGGTACCAATTTTACCTCCCAGTTGCTGCGGCAGGTCTGTGAACTCCTCGGGGTTAAGCAGCTGCGCACCTCAGTGTACCACCTGCAAACCAGACGGCACTCAACGCTTCTGCATCGACTTCCGCCATGTCAGCTCTGTCTCTAAGTTCGACGCATACCTGATGCCACGGGTAGATGAGCTGCTGGATTGTTTAGGCAAGGCCCGCTTCCTTACGACCCTCGACCTAAGCAAGGGACACTGGCAAATCCCCCTGGACCCCGCGTCCCAGGAAAAGACCGCATTCGCCACAGCCTCAGGCCTCTACCAGTTCACTCGGATGCCCTTCGGTCTCCATGGTGCCCCTGCAACATTCCAGGGCCTTCTTTGTCCACATCAAGAGTATGCAGCCGCGTACCTAGACGCTGTTGTCATCTACAGCGATCGCTGGGAAAACCATCTGGAGCATGTGGCAGCGGTCCTGCGATCCCTACGGGCCACAGGGTTGACCTCCAATCCAAAGAAGTCCCGTATCAGGAAAGGACAAGTGAGACCGCTCATGGGACAGGTCCAAGCCCTAGCCACATATCCACCCCCCACCACGAAATGGCAGGTGCGCCATTTTCTCGGACTGGCGGGCTACTATCGGAGGTTCGTCCCCGACTTTGCGTCCATTGCAGCCCACAACCCCCGCTGAGGGACAGCCCTTCCCCAACCCCGCTGTGGGCGGAGCCACTGGGTCCTGCGCCCACCCCTCAGAGGTCACGGCGCAGACTTGAAAGCATAAAAGCGGACCTGAAGAGCTCAATAGGAGCCCAGCCACAGCTGGGACCAGACGTCTGCGGCCGCTGCCAGCTGGAGCTCACACCCGGCCAGCCGAGCCTGCCCTGTGCCCGCTACCCCAAGGACGACTGGCCAAGCCTGCCTCGCGCCCACTACCCCAAGGACGACTGGCCAAGCCTGCCCCGCGCCCACTACCCTAGGGAGGACTGGCTGAGCCTGCCCTGCTCCAGCTACCCCGAGGAAGGGCCAAGTCTGCCTCTTGCCCGCTACCCCGAGGAAGGGCCGAGCCTGCCTCTTGCCCGCTATGCCGAGGAAGGGTCAAGCCTGCCTCTGGCCAGCTACCCCGAGGAGCTGCTGAACCCACCCTCACACACTTACCCAGAGGAGCCTCTGGCGCTACAGCCGTACGCTTTTACCATCCACCACAGGGCCGATAAGGACCATCTTAACGCGGACTTCTTGTCTCACCTGGGAGAAGCAGAGGGGGCTGACCCTGACAGACAGGAGTCAGTCTTGGGGGGGGGTGTAGCGAGGCAGTGGGATCCGATGGTGTTTGAGACCGCAAGTGACGCTATGACAACTCAGGTACCTGACGAGGGGGAGAGTGGAAGTAGCCCGGGGGCAGCCAACCCCAGTCTGGCAGCAGCACTACCAGAACCAATGTCAGTGTGTTGCAGCCAGGATCCCCACTGACAGCAGCAAGTTTCTGCCACTGCTAGGGTCCCGGGCTGGGACGCAGTGGAGTGGGAGAGCCTGCGTCCCCCCTGTCACCCTTCCAAGGGTGGCAGACTACCCCTTTCCCTGGCCTGAGGAGGCCGAAACCTGCTCAGCCCTGCCCGATGGCCTGAGCCTACTAACTCTGTGTTTGCTGCCCTGCCCTGACCTAGGGCTGGAATTCAGACTATTGCTGCTCAGCCCTGCCTGAGGGCCTGAGCCTACTAACTCTCTGTGTTTGCTGCCCGTCCTGACCGAGGCCTAGGTGGGAGACTATTGGTAGCGAGGTGATGGGATCCCCCACAGCCCTGCTGAGGGACAAAGCACGGCCAGGCCACACCACAGGGTTCTACAAATATTAGGGCTATGATCAGCTTGCATGTTAAGAAAAGGTAAAAGTAACTCTTCCCCTTGTGAAGAACCAATGCTGTACAAGCTTCGGATTAAAATTGGAAGCTTTGCACCTAAAGCTCACAGATGATTCATTATCTCCTCTACAGCCTCTCAGAGTGGTGAAAAGTGTGGGGGGGGGGCGTGGGGGGGTCTGTAAAAACTATGCCAAAGGCCATCAATTTAGCAAAGAACCATAGACTGTGGCTGTGGTGGGCCAAGCCCCGCTGTCATTGATGGGACTATGGCTGCTCAATTCCCTCCCAGTGGGCTGTGAGTTCTACTCTGAAAGGTTTAAATCTAATCTCCTTCTGATAGTCACACACAGATACCATTAATGTCAATAGTAATTCGACTCTCCTACGGAGAGCATAGATCCCTGTATTTTAAAATCCATTTCCCAGTTTATTCATGGGAAGGAGTGAAGTTTAATACACAAAACTTCATGTGCCTAGGCACAAAGGGTAGATCTTAGAGATGGTGCATTTGAGCCTAGTTACAGCAAGGTGCTTTGCTATGGATGAATTAGCAAACCCCAGTTATCTCATTAGGCAATAGTCAAAGCTGTCAGACTCCTCATAATATGTTACACAATTGATCTTCGGCACACACAGCCTGGAGCACATCAGCTTACTTGTCCCAAGAGAGTCCTGTGGAGTCTATTACTTTGATGAAGTGGTATTTAAAATTGCATTACCCTGCAGTTGTTTAGCACTCACAGATGTTGCCCCTGTAGAGTATTTAATAGGACGTGAAGCACGAGTAGTCCGGGCCAAAACCTCATGCCATCTTTTTTATGGGTCACATCAGGCCATACCGTATGTCACTAAATCAATAGGGGATGACCTTACATAGCACTTTTTCTGCCATTTGGTGGTTAGTGCTTTTGCGAAATAATGCATTTTTAATGACCAGACAGACATGAAATCGAGACAGATGGGGGGAGACAAAGAGAAAGTGGAAACAGAATGCATCTAGGGGACTGTTGTGATCAACCAAACTAGTATCCGCTCATAAAAATTTTTGCCAACAGCCAGCATAAAATGGCCTAATGCTGCCATCTGGTGTACTCACTAACTTTAACAAGTGCTTCAGCCTATAGTCTCTGCAACTGAGTCAGCAAAAAGCAGTTAATGGTAAAAACAGCTGGACAAATGTGTAAAGCTTATCTCCAAAGGGGAAAAAAAACTCCTCACAAAATATATTTATTCATAGCACTCTTCCACTAGGTTTGAGCCTTCTATGTGGAACAAATCGTACTTCCTGTGATCAGCAAAAAGAAGTTCCGTGTCTGTGATTTTAATCACTTTAATTTCCTGATGATCAAGGACAGCTTTGGAAATCATTACTGCAAAATCAAATAGGACTTGAGGATCAAAGTATTATAATATCCTTTGATCTTTCTCATGGAGCTCCGGACTGTTAGGGTAGATGGTTACTGGACAAGGGCTCAATCCTAAACCCACTGAAATCAATGGAAATATTTACATTGACCCCAGTGGGCATTGGAGCAGGCTTCAAGCAAGACGATATTTTTAATCTGCAGTTAACTTTTTTACTTCCCTGCAAGGGCAGAACAAGAGATGATATTTTATATATATTAACACTATAGATCAACTCCCTAGGTTTATTAGAGGGAACTCATACCATTCACCTCTACTCTTGTTAATACTGAATAGATAATGGATCAGATGAACATTTGAATTCAAGAATGCTTCCTGGGACAGAGCTCCTCATCTTCATGAGAGAACCCTTTGTCCTTTTTCTTTGTTTGTTTGTTAAGTCTGAGCATTGTTACCCAACCAGAGTCCATTAGTCATTCAATCAGGCTGACCCTTCACCTAGGGCATATATAGTACAATTCTATGCCCTGTCATGAGTTCAATCATGCTAGCAAGCCATTATAACATTTTTTTCATCAGAATAGGAACAAATTCCAGCCCAAACCAACCAAACTCAGTGGAGGAATTTATTGGTAAACAACATTAAAATTCATGTAAATGAGGCTGAGAGAACGGAGAGGTGCATGTCTCTAAATCCTCTAGTCCTAAGGCTTACACAGACACTATATTGAAATAAACTTCTTGGATAGCATTGGTGAAAGGCAAAGATATTGGGAGTATTTTAACATGTTTAAACATAATGCACTTCAGGGCAGAGCCTCAGTCTGGTTGAGCTGCAGCCTCGATTGGGAAGAAGAAGTGGAGTTAGGTCCCTTCTGCTACCCTCCGATCCTGGATCCAGTCTGTACCAGATACTTAACATTGAGCTGATTAGTTTACCTGTAGTTATGCTTACAGAAATAGTGCTCTGGCATTTGTTCAGCATTTCTACTCCTTGGTCTTCAGTGTTTTATTATATTCAGTTATTCCCCACTCCTTCCCTTGCAAAACTGTCTCTCTCACTGTGTCTGGCATGTAATCCCTTGAGGTCTTCTTGGGGGCAAATCCCATCATTTATAACATACAGGTAGTTCTTATTGATTACTATTGTGTATCATATGGCATGATCTGATTTAATATTTGCCACCAATTAATTATTAAAGCTGCTCAGATACTGGTCAGATACAGTTAATCATTAACTTATTAAGAACTCTCAATGCTGAGCTGACCTGGTGACCCCCATTCTTATTCCTACATGTTTTGATTTAAATCTCCCGATAGTAATTTTTTTCTGATTATCCAAATTTCTGGAAGACAATTTTCTTCAAGGTGAACCTCCACTTACCTCCCCTAGGTCTAGCTACAGTTTTGGGGTTTTTTTTTTTAAAAAAAAAGAACAAAAATTCTTGTCACTGAGTAAAGCCATTTTGTACTGCTCATATGACATCCTTAGAAGGCCTGCAGTCAGACTGAGTTTGCATAAGCATTCAGACAGATGATTATCCACTTCTGATACACTATATCTGATTTTTTAAAGCAGAGAATCTGAAAATTCTGCTCTGAACATTTCAGAACCTCCAAAAGGTTTGATTTTCTTTTAGAGCTGTGCTTCTCAAAGTGGTGGTCTGTGGACCAACCGGTCCACAAACCATCGGCTGCTGGTCCGAGGTGAGTTTCCTCATTAGAGCGTCGAATAGGATAATAATATGGCACTGGTCCCTGGCACATTGGGGGGAAAATTGCAGGTCCCCCACATCAGATGGCTTGAGAAGCACTGTTTTAGAGCGTGCAAGTCTGAAGAGTGCTTACTTTTAACTGTTTGTTGATCACAGTTTTCTGATAATCAAAAGCTGATGCTGATGGCTAATGGAATTTGACTTGAGCTCAAGTTATTTGAGCACTGAATTCTTTGAGGAAAAAAGTTCTACTCTTCATGTGTGGTTTAATTAATAATTATGATGTCTTTATGATCATTTAGCCCCAATTCATTAGAAAGGCTCCTGATTTCTAGGCTGTTCAAGAGGTCTATATATGGTGAACATGCAAGGAAACAAGTTAACTGCAGATGAAGCCTGTTTGGCCCTGGGAGGAAGACGAGTCTACTATTGATTTCCTGTGACTTTCCCCAAAGGAAAGAGACATATTGATGAGCTTTGTGCGCTGAACCAAAACACATACAGAAATCCAGGAAGCTCTTGAATATGGAAACCTGGCAGTGCTTAAGAGAATCAAATCCCAGTGCAGCAAAAGATAAAGTGTAAGAAAAAACTGAACTGATGAAATACTGTCATTTAATATTTGCATTCTTTTATATGTAACAAACCAGCATACAGTGCTGTCACTTTAATAAAAAATATGTTGGGGTCTAAGATCTCAAAGCACTTTGCACACATTAACAAATGCATCCTCACAACCTCTCCTGAGGCAGAGCAGCATTATTATCCCAATTTTACCTTGGGGAAAACTGAAGAGCAGAATAGCTTAGTGACTTGCCCAAGGTTACACAGCAAATTCATGGCAGAGAAAAACAAAACAACCAATCAACCAACAAACAAACCATTCGACGAAGTGGGTATTCATCCACGAAAGCTCATGCTCCAGTACGTCTGTTCGTCTCTAAGGTGCCACAGGACTCTTTGCTGCTTTTACAGATCCAGACTAACACGGCTACCCCTCTGATACTAAACAAACTATAGTCCTAACTATACTATACTAACCCAGAGTCCTTTGGACATACTTTCCTAATGTCTTAAAAATCCAATCATGGAACTCTGGAGTTCCATCACTAGCCAGTTTGTGGCTATAATTTTTGTATTAACTTCTCAGGTGTGAATCCTCAGAAGTGTCTGTAAGTCTTAAAATCATTCATTTGCCTCTGGAAACACATATGTGAGCATTGCTCTGGAATATGCCTTTCCAATGGAAAATAAAGCTTCTAAATCTTTAAGATGATGGCAGGGACTTGTTCCTTCTGATGAGTACCTCCAAAACACCTGGCTGGAGTGCACATTGGCTGCAGGACCCTGAAAATTCCCACACTTTGTCCCAATGTACCATTAATCCTTTAAAGAGAAGGCAATGATGATAAGAGCCTTATTTTACCTGGGAATATCTTTGTGCAGTACTGGGCCAGGATTGGAAACCCTTGAGGAGAATTCAGAAAGTTAGAGGAAATGATGTTGTTGATTCAAAAATTGGCATTATTCTCACTCTGTTAGTGGAGAACTGGAGCCAGCTGCTGGGGAAGCCATTTTGTCAGATGAAATATAAATACAAGAAGTGAAATCTTGACTCCACAGATGTCTATGAAAATTTTGCCATTGACTTAAGTGGATTTTATCAAAGTTTGGTCATTAAAAGCTCCCATGGTATTTTTTTTGTAAGAGTAAAGGAGTTTAGTTTGCTGTCCTGGATAAATTCTAGCAGTGATAATTATACCCTTCCTACCTAAATTCTCCTGCAGTGTCAAATGGATAGCAAATTATTATTCACTCCATACCCTAAAATGTTGTGTAGAGTTGCTCTGCACTCTTTAAAAATGCTGCATTTTACCCAAGAACTGGGTATATCTGATGTTCTAGTAGGGCTGGGAAGCATAAATAATAATATTCTCCATTTCTATAGTGCTTTGCATCTAGGACGCTAATGTGGTTTACAAGTTAATTGATCCATGCCACCTATTAAGTGCACTAAGTATTATTGTATAGCTAAGGCACAAAAGAGTTAAGTAATCTGAGCAAAGCAACTCAATAACAGAGCTGAAAATAGACCCCCAACTAAACTATCTTCCAGATTCCCTGCTTTAGCCACTAAACCAAATTCTCTGTCATTCTTTGCTGAAATTCACTTATATTCCCTCCCAACTGCATGACCTTGCAATCCTATCTTTCTCTCTCTATTGCCTGGGGAGCTTTGTATATAGCTGATAAATCTCTAGTAGATTTTCCCCATCATCCATTACTGGGATATAAACCCACACACAAATCAGGTGGGAAAAGTTCCTCTGCTCTCCTCTCCTACTGCTCTCTGCAAGACTAACACCTTACAAATAAGCACAGTCCCCTATTTTCCATGATTCATGCCACAGAATTTGCTGCAGAATCTAACCCACACGGCATAACTGTGGTGCAGAGTCTAAGCTTTGATTAAAAAATATGTTACCTGTCATTTTGATGAAAAAAATAAAAGAAAACCTTCCAAAACAGGGCTGAATATAAACCAAGGCAGGCTGACTCAGGCTCTTTTTGTAACTGCAAAGAGACAACCTGAGATAATAGATGAGTTGTGTGAACTACTCCTACAATAATTTAGGGCTCCTGGTTTTAGGTTTTAACTGATAAACACTGATCAATCATGTCCCCAATATACATAAAAAAGTTAAAACATATTTCAAAAATAAAAGTTGGTGTGTATTTAATAAACACTGGAAAAACACTGGAAATAGTTGTTCAGTTTGTGTTGTCTTCAAACATTTTCCAGAGCAGTTTGTTAACATAGGCAATGTCCCTGCTCCCTCGCTTATATCTAAGGACTTGTCTGCATGGAGCAGTAATGTGGACTATGGGGTTGTGATTTCTAAAGCGTTTTAACATGTTGTGCATTAATTAGTCAGTGTAGATCCTGCTGTTGCACACTGGAGGTTCTCTAGTGTGCTTTAACATAGTGCTCTTTGAAACAGCACTATGTGTATATACAAAGAGAAAGCCCTGAAAACCCGTGATTATTGGACATCTACATAGAATTCAAAAATTGCTAATAACTATCCTCTAAAAATGAAATGAATAAATCCCCAAAACAGAAGTGCTAAGTATATTACAAGTAAAGCTCCAAATCAACTACAACTTACAGTAATGCTACTGTAGCCTTTTGGGTTATTCCTGTATAGTACTTCAGCATTTATCTGGAGAATACTTTAGTATTTATATCCCGCATAGTGTGTTTGTGTATGCATGCATGCGCACACACACACACGCACACACACACACACATGTATATATAAAAGTATTTGCTGAAGAATCACACATTTCACAACTGTGGTGCAGATCTAAGCTTTCATTGAAAATCTTTCTCACACACACATACACACACACACTTCTGTAGCCAGTTTATAATGTTTTATAGTGAGAAGCGTTGCACCACACTTTCTCTAGGCTGTGTGTAGTATATTTTGACATAAAGACAGTACTGTCACAGCAGAACTGAGTTACTAATGTCAGTTGTCAGTGCCAGGACAATGTGGTGCATTCAATACAGTAGTTACAGAGTGAAGATTTAAGCTTGTGGGCAGGATGAAATCTCCTTTCCAGATGGTGCAGAAAAGAGCCCCTGGGGAAATAATCTGGTGCCTTTGGAAGTCTGCTGCTTATGTTACAAAGAAAGGAAAAGCCAACTTACTTTCTTTCATTAAATGAAATTTTCATTCAAATATTGTGACTACTGCAGTAAAGGTTTAACTAACCAGATCTCATGAATCCAGATGAAAACAAATTAGACCCAGACTCTTCCCATTTATTAGCCTGCTCCATACTTGGCTGGAGTATTGTATGCAATTAAAACTAAAATGATTTATACATTATTTACCAGTTTAGTCATCCCAGGACAAGTTTCTCCCATGATATTTTCAGTGCAGTCAACTGGCAAAGAGAATAAAGAGAGTAAAGGAGAAAAATAATCAGAGAAGGCCAGATTCAAGTCCTAGAAGTCAATGGGAACTTTTCCATTGATTTTAATAGGATTTGGATTGGGGTCTGAAAGCAGTGGAAGAGACAGATGGGAGGAAAATGAACAAGGGGCATAGAAGAAAGAAGTGGACTAGGAGGTAGAGAAAAACATGCAGAGAGGAGAGAGAAAGATTTAAATGGCACAGAGGAAAGAGAGGCAGAGATGAAGAGTGAAAACTGTGTCACCATGGGCAAGGGACTTCATCTCTTTATTCTGTTTCTTCTCCCACTCTTTATCAGCTATGTCTATTTGATTATAAGCTCATCAGTGCAGGGGCTGTCTTATACTGTGTGTTTATAGAATGCCCAGCACAATGGGGCCCTGATCTTGGTTGTGGCCTCCAATACAGTTAAATAAATAGTTACATTATTTATAATAATAAATAATAATAATAATTAATAGCTTAACCTGCAATCATCCACCCATAAATCCAAGGTTATAATTAGAAATCCATAGATTTACCACTATGATCATCTAGTTCAACCTACTGCATTACATAGGCCAGAAAATTTCACCCATTAATTTCTGCATCAGCCCACAACTTCTGTTTTCTCTATAACCTGTCTTTTAGAAAGACATCTAATCCTGATTTAAAAACGTCAAGCGATGGAGAATCCACCATGTCTCTAGGTAAATTCTAATGATTACTTGCTGCAGATTAATACCATTTGGCATTCCCTTCAGTATCTGCCAGTAAAATTGTGTGTTATTTACAAAGTCTGACATACAACTAAGCTTCTGTTTACAGTGTAGCGTTGAGCAGTACAGAGACAGAAATAGCAAGGAGAATGAAAGGAAAGGAGTCATGGATAAAGTGAATTAAATAGATTCAAAATTAAAATGCCTGCTCAGAGAATTCATCTATTATATGAACAGCTTTGAATTTTGGAGAAGATTGGCTTAAAAACAGTACTGCATTCTGCTAAGGCAGAATATTGTGTTAAGATCAGCATCTAGCCACAGCAGAGAACAAAATGTCCTCACAAGTACCGTGACTTTAAAAACCCAAACAACAAACTACACTCTTGGGAACTCAGACTAGCTGAGTGTACTGGTCCCTTCAAGTCTTAAAATCTCTGAATCTCCAAAACCTTGACAGGGCACATTCATGAATCACACCAGCTGTATCAACTATCTGCAGATAATAGGTGAGAAGCAGCAAGATGGCAGCAGCCATCCCCCCTGCTTGAGTCTGACTTCCCTCTCAACATACACTTTTTGTGTAAAATGAGTCTGTTCAATTTAGGGAATATTCTAGAGCAGTGGTTCTCAACCAGAGGTACACATAGCAATCAACTGATTTATTTTATAATGATATGGTACAAATGACAAAGTAAGTAATTTTTCAGTACACGTGTGCTGTGACACATCTGTATGTTTATATCTGATTTTGTAAGCAAGTAGTTTTTAAGTTAGGTGAAACTTGGGAGTACACAAGAAAAATCAGACCCCTGCAAGGGGTACAGTAGTTTGGAAAGGTTGAGAGCCACTGTCCTAAAGAATACTCTCACTAAACCTTCCCCAGATCCCCAGGCCAGCCATGTGAAAAGTGGAATGATCATAGTGGACAGCAGTCAGATATGTTTGTGAGGGAGGAAGGGAGGGTGTTGAAACATCATTTCAAAAGCTGTATATAAATGTTAGGGCCTGTTCTGATTCAGATATACTGGGCTCCTCAAATCTCAACCAGGAACACTGTAGTAGAGACATTTTTTGGCAAAAGGCTTAAAGATCCTATTGGCCTTTGAGCAATAACCTTCCCCTCCAATTGCTATAACTTTATCTAGTCACATGTTGAAGCTTTTATGCATGCATGTGCATTTGTGCATAAGCCAAAGATCCTATCTTTGTTTTAGTGTTACTTCCCAGCTGGTAAAAGAACCTTTAGAACTGGGAAAATAGGCCTGCATTTCAAAGTCACGTAAATCCTTGCTACCAAAAGAGAAATAATATTCAATAACAATCTCCCAAATATTTATACCCCAAAAAGCACAAGGTCCCAGATCCTCAAAGGTATGTTTCACTCCTAATTTCCATTAAAATTGATGGGACATAGGTGCCTAGAGACCTTTAAGGATCTATGGACAGTTCCTTTAGGAGGTGGCTTGCAAGAGCCTAAGCTGTTCAACTACTTTCAGTAGATGGGCCTCTCACTGCTGCATTAGCTGTCTGCTTCTGAGGGTACGTCTACACTGCACGATTATTTCGAATTAGCTTAAACCGACATTACAAAACAGATCTAATAAAATCGGTTTAGCGCGTCCACAGTGGGATCACGAAATCGATTGTTTGTGTCCATGGTCCAAAGCTACCATCGATTTCAGGAGCGGTGCACTGTGGGTAGCTGTTCCTCAGCTATCCCATAGTTCCCACTTCCGGGTTGAGAGCACAGTGCCTGATGGGGCAGAAAAATCTGCTTTTCACCGCAGCAGATCGCATCTGCCAGCCGCATTCAGTACCCAGAGGGTGACATTTACAGTACTCAAGGAATTATTTATTTTACTTTTCTTTCACTGCTGGGGGGGAGAAGACTGACGAGCTTGTTCCGTGAACCACGAACACCGTTATTAAGCTACAGACATGGGCGCTCAGCCAAGAATGCAAATAGTTTTCAGAGACTGCTGTGGAGACTGCTAGCTGTAGTCTCATTACTCCCTCCTCCCTTCCTCCCTCCATGAGCATTCCGTTTGAGTCTCTGGCTTCCCGTTACGGTTGTCACACACCACTGTGTATCCTGGAGTTTATTTTTCAAATGCTTTGATTTCCTGTTCTTTAACGGAGCTCTGATAAAACAGATTGTTCACCATACAGCGATCAGATCTAGTATCTCCCGTAAGGTTCAATGCAGGAGCTACTTTGAACTGCATCGCCACCCGTACTGATCAGAGCTGGACACGTGAAAGCAGGAAATGTCATTTCTAAAGGTTCAGGCTTTTCCTGTTTAACGGCACTCCGCATCCAAGTTCGGATTGCGGACCAGAGCGGTCAGTGGTGCACTGTCGGGATACCTCTAGGAGGCCAATAATGTCGATTTCCGTCCACATGAACCTAATCCGAGTTCACTATCGAATTTTTTGCGCTACTCCTCTCGTCTGGGAGGAGTTCCGAAATCGATTTAAGGAGCCGTTTAACTCGATATTAATGACGACGTCGTGTGAACGGGTACAGCGTTAAATCGGTATATCGGCCATTAAACCGATTTAAAGTCGCAGTGTAGACCTGGCCTGACAGTGAAGACTTTGGATCTGATGTGATCAGAATTAACCTTCAGCATCAGAAAGTGACAGGACTCAAACAGTAAATGTTTCCATACAAAACTGTATTTAAAAAATAAAGTTGCTTGCCGACCTGCCCTCTGTCACTGCTCAGTTTTAACTACTTTGAAAAATGGATTTCCACCCATGCTACATCAATTCCACACACAGCAGGTGGACTCACATCACATCTGTTTCAAAGGATCTGCTGTCAGAAGCAGAACCACTGCAGTGTAAAATGCCAGTATACTAAAAAGAGCTACAGACTTACTTTAGGATCCTACTGAGTAGGAATGTGTCTCCTCTGTGACTGATGACAAGATTCCACAGCCTGTTAAACAACATTTAGCAATGTGTATCCTGCACCCTACTGCTTCTGCTTGGCACTTTATATGTGCTGTACCTTATGGTCATGCACTTTACCTTCTGCAAAAATCGGTTTGATAGTGATTAATAACAATTCTCTCTCTCTCTCTGCAGAATGTTTCTGCATCACAAAAGAGGAAGTCACTATGATTCAATACATTTTTAATATTCTTTTCAGATACTATAAAGCAGTACTTCTCAAGCTGGGAGGAGCCAGCCCAGGGGAAATAAGAAGAAAGGGAATTAGAGAGACATGATGGGTGAGGTTATATATTCTACTGGACCAACCAACCAAGATATTATCTCATCCACTTTGTCTTTCTAATATCCTGGGACCAAAATGGCTACAACAACATTGCACACAAGAAAAGGACTATCATTTGGGAGTATTTTTGCTGAGGAATTCCCAGAAATGAAACCTTGAACAAAATATTCATTACTGAATGCTAAAAACTTAGGTCCTGATCCTCAAAGGTAGTTAGCTACCTTAAAAGACATTAGAGAGACAAGGTGGGTGATATTTTTTATTGGACCAACTACACAGAGCTCTTCCTCAGGTCTAAAAGCTTGTGTCTCTCACCAACAGAAGTTTGTCCAACAACAGATATTATCTCACCCACCTTGTCTCTCTAATAGCCTGGGACCGACAAGGCTACAACAACACTGAACACAAACAATTAAAAGGAATTAGGTAGTTAACTACCTTTGAGGATCTGGCCTGAGGACTAATTTACAAAGATGATTTTTCATCTATCTTAGAAGTGAATCATTAGCTGAATGGAGCAGCAGGTGCTTAACATCTCTGAAAATCAAGCCGTATATGATTTTTCCAAGATCATGCAGTAAGACATTGGAAGAGTCATGAATCGAATCTAGGGGTTTTGTCTCAGTCTCACATCCTATGCACTACACCACACTGCCTGTCTATTAATTAATGATTTAGATGTTGGTGGATTCTCCAGATATTAAAACAAATCCCACAACCTGCTACTCCACCTCTGAATGTAACCCCCCACTTAGCCTCCCAAGCATACAAGTTATCCTTCATTTGTTTGCTTGTGTGTTCCCTTAGATCTGTAGATTGCTTTGATTGTTTGAACATCTGGAAGTTGTCACACGCTTTTGTTGACCGTGACCATCTGAAATATTACCCAGCAGGACATGGGGAGAGACACAGCCAGGAAACAAAAACATCCCACTCATAAGAACATATGGGAGAAATTAACAAATGACAGTATCCCAAAGGGGCCTATATTTCTAAGGAGAGAGAACACTTCTCTCCATCCCCTGAGGCAAAAGGGACAATTGCTTTTATAAATATATAAAAGCAATTGTCCCTTTTGCCAGAAATGCCAAAATGCCATAAATGATAATTATTCAAGATAAATTCTAACATATTTCTGAATGAACATGGATACTGTTTCATGAAAACTGGTTGCGCAGACCCAAGTATCAGGACAAAAAGAAATCACTTCCTTCATCCATTAACACAACAACTAAGAAAGCATTCCAGGAAAAAACATAGCATTCATGCAAAATTAAGATTTTTTTTAAAAGCCTAATAATTCTAGAAGCGCAGAGTCAGGTTGAAAGTGCAGCTGGTTGTGGTCCGTGATCCTTGGCTGCCACAATGGAAGTCGGAGCACCAGAAAACCCTCTAATTTACATCGTTGGTATAAGGTTCAAATTCCAATAGAGGATCAGGTGTATTAGAGCTCCCTTGCACTACATCTTTTCCCACCCATGTACTGTTTCTGGAACAGTCCTGACATGCCCACTCCCTCCCCTTATACCAGGAGCAGGGGCAGTTGGTGCAGGAGCTGCCTCCTCCATATTTCTACTGGAGAAATGTTCCCCTGTGCAAGAGGAATTCTCCACTGGCTATCTTCAGCCCATTTTAAGCTCCAATGTGGTATGTCTGTCATAATCCTTTTCGAAATATTAACTATTTCGGCTAGTACAGATGTGCCATATATAAATGTGATTTTTTTGCATACAAAACCACTGCCAAAGCCTCTTTTTGTATTTGGGCATCCTGCCATTCCATTTTTGACATAGCTCTAGATGCATAAACAACTGATTTCCATAGATCACTGTATTTTATAATAGAACTGCTCTTAAGCCTTGTTTCGATGCATCTAAAGACAATTTGTGAGTCTGTTATGATCAAAAATTTTAATACTGCAGCTCTTTTTAGTAGTTGCTTAAGCTGCTTAAATTTTTGTTGCTGTTGATAGTCCCATTTCCACTGATTATTTTTACAAAGGGAAACCCTTACATTTATTTTTTTCCCCCGCTGGGCTGGGGATATGTTTTCCTGTAAAATTAACCATCCCCCAAAATTTCTGAAATGACCTTTGGATAAGCAGTATTATCAGTGGCCTGCATTTGTTGAGGATCAATCTGTAGTCCCCGACTCGTCAGTTTTTCTCCTAGAAACATTAATTCTTGTACTCTGAATTTACATTTAGTTTTATTAAAGGTATGTCTACTCTACAAAATTAGGTTGATTTTACAGAAGTCAATTTTTAGAGATCGATTTTGTACAGTCGATTGCATATGCACTACGCGCATTAAGTCGGCGGAGTGCATCCTCACTACCATCCCTAGCATCAACTTACGGAGCGGTGCGCTGTAGGTAGCTATCCCACAGTTGCTGCAGTTGCCGCGGCCCATTGGAATTCTGGGTTAAACTCTCAATGCCTGATAGGACAAAAAACATTGTTGTGGGTGGTTTTGGGGTACATTTAATCAGTCGTCTCTCCCTCTGTGAAAGCAACGGCAGGCAATCGTTTTGCGTCAGACACCAGGGTAATTAGAAAAGCACAGCAAGGGGCACTACACATCAGAGAGGCTTTGAAAACCAGTTTTATGACTGGTCAGGCTTCGGTGTGACAATTGTGTATATTTCTTCTTGATGCAAACCCATCCCCTTTGTTGATTTTAATTCCCTGTAAGCCAACCACCCTTCCCGCTTTTGAAATAAAGTAACTATTATTTTGAAACCATGCATTCTTTCTTTATTAATTAAAAAAAAATGAGATAACAGAGAAGGTAGCCCAGGTGGGGTGGTGGAGGAGGGAAGGACAAGGCCACATTGCTTACTGTATCCACACTAAAAATCAAACTGTTTGAATGACAGTCTTCTGTTGCTTAGGCCATCCTCTGCAGTGGAGTGGCTGGGTGCCTGCAGTCTTCCTCATTCCCATCCCCCTCCCCCCGTGTTCTTTGGTGTCTGGGTGAGGAGGCTATGGAACATGTGGATGGTTATACAGTGAATGCAGCGGGCGTCTGTGCTCTTGTTGGCTTTCCTGCAGCTTCAACAGACTCTTCATCATCATGTCCATTTACTCCCTCAATAGACACTTCATCATGTCCTTTCCTGGACTCTGCCACTGAATGCCTCCATGCATTAAGCTGTGCCCTATCAATGTGGGAGGACAACATCAGCTCTGAAAACATGTCATTGTGAGTGCGTTTTTTTTTTTTTTTGCTTTCTAATCTGCGATAACCTCAGGGACAGAGATGATAGGGGGAGCGTAGAAACATTCTATGTTCTATGATCCTAGGAGGACTGCATGGTTACTTGTGCTGCTGAGTTTGCCACGCTGACCAAACAGGAAATGAAATTAAAAAATTCCCAGATCTTTTCCTGTGTACCTGGCTAGTGCATCAGAATTCAAAGGGCTGTCCAGAGTGGTCACAATGGAGCACTCTGGGATAGCTCCTGGAGGCCAATACCATCGATTTGCATCTTCACTACCCCAAATTCAACACAACAAAGTTGATTTTAGCACTACTGCCCTTGCTGGGGAGGAGTACAGAAGTTGATTTTAAGAACCCTTTAGGTCGATGGAATGGGGTTGGTTCCAGGGTGACCAGATGTCCCGATTTTATAGGGACAATACCGATTTTTGGGTCTTTTTCTTATATAGGTGCCTATTACCCCCCCACCCCCATCTCAAATTTTTTACACTTGCTGTCTGGTCACTCTAGTTGGTTCTGTGGATGCATTTATTTTTAAATTGACCTAACGCGGCTAAATTCAACCTAACCCTGTAGTGTAGAACAGGCCTAAATTTCAGTCCTTCTTCTTTTGCTCTAGATAATGCTTTAGTAAATCTTATATCCTGTTCTGCCCCATATTATTCTGTTATGTACACTTTTTTGCAATCTATATTTTAAAAAAAATATTTTTATTGCTCTGTGAACTACCTCTGGATTTTAACATAATCCAAAGGGTAATTTGTAAAATAGTAACATCTAAACATTGTGTTAAATGTACAGAGCAATATTTGCTTCACTATTTGTCCAAATCCTTCTGAAGCATCAAAAGAAGAAAAGTATTTTGCTCCTGACATTTGTCCAAATATTTTTTCCCTGGTAGGTGTTTTAAAGTGTTCCCTTTTAACATCTACTTATTTAAGTCTTTTGGATATAAACATAAATGTAAGAATCCATCTTTCTTTTATACTGTTGCTAATGAAATCCTCCACTAAGTCAGGTCTTTTAATTCCATTCTTTTAATTATATTTAACTTAATTAGCTTTTCCTTTTACTTGGGTACCCTATTTCTTAAAGTTTAGGGTGTTTTTTCTATTTGCGTGTATAACTGGGTTCTTTGTTTCACTTAACTTTTTTTTTATACTCTAAAACTCTATTTTATACATTGTATCTAACTTACCAATGCCAGTGAATAACTTTGGAAATTGACGTTCTAGTTGCAGTGTTTCAGATTCCTGTATAGTCTGAATCCTACCAATTAGATTTAGTGCTAAACATGTTTCTAAATCTAAAATAGAATTATCTTGTCCCTTAACTACTACGCATCTTATGTTTTCTAAATTATCTTTAACTGTGACCTGTAATTCACAAATACCCATAACAGGATATATATTTTTTTAACCATTATAAGATTGTAAGTTAATATGCATTTGTTCCCTTACTACAGGTTTTACTTTTAGACATTTTACGATTTCTTCCAAAATTACATTATCTTGCGCTCCTATATCTATTACATAGAAAATAAATGTTCCATTAATAGATAGCGTAACTGTGCAATCCTCCTTATAGTTCACAGAGTAACTCTGTTTCAAAATATCCAGAAACACATTTTTTTTTCATCTGCAGTGTCACCTCTGTATTCCTTATTTGGGGTCTTTTCTGAGACTTTTGAATTTTAAACTAAATGTAAGTTTTTTCCAGGCTTCTCTGTTTACAAACTTTTGCAAAAAGATTTTGTTTATTGAAGATATGACATATTTGAACATATGAGGGACATTGTCTAGGTTGGTGCCTTCTTCCACTCCAGACCATTCTTTCATGTGCTCACATGTATTACCTTTAATACTTTCACTTTGTTTCCTCCATAGACTTTTTTTTAAAAAAAACTTTTTCTTATTAAATCTATATTCACATCAGTTTGTTTTCTTTCTAAAATGTGCAGTCATCATTGTTTAATTCAACAATTTTCAAATTCCTACGGCTTTTTCCAGATTTAGAGCTGGCTCTACTAACAGTTTTTTTCTTGTACTGATCTTTTTTATACCCATCAGTTTGAGCTATTATCATTGACTCAGATTCTGGAAATTACATGACTGGCTTTTTATCTTTAGATCTGTTAAAAAATGTTCAAAATACCAATACCATTGTTAGGATTTTTGTTTGTTTGTTCCTAATATACCTAAAATACTCCTTATTATCCTTGACTCTGATGGCCATAGATTTCTCCTTTTATTCCTTTGCTTCTCTTATCAATTTTCTACAGTTCCTAGCTTCTGATTTATATTCATTAATATCAACTTCCCCTTTCTTCCATTTATCATTTACATTTTTTCTGATTAAATTCTTCCTCCCAGAGAATGTGGCTCATAAAATCATAGAATAGAATCATAGAATATCAGGTCAGGAGGTATCCACTGTCCAACCCCTGCTCAAGGGGGCCCATCCCAACTAATCACTCTCAGGCCGGCTTTGTCAAGCACTGACTTAAAAACCTCCTAAGGAGGGATTTTACACCTTTCCTACGTAGACCCGGTTCCAGTGCTTCACCACTCTCTGAGTGAAAAAGTTTTTCCTAATATCCAACCTAAACCTTCCCCACTGCAACTTGAGACCATTACTCCTTGTTCTGTCATCTGGTACCATTGGGAACAGTCTAGATCCAGCCTCTTTGGAACCCCCTTTCAGGTAGTTGAAAGCAGCTATCAAATCCCCCCTCATTCTTCTCTTCTGCAGACTAAACAATCCCAGTTCCCTCAGTCTCTCCTCATAAGTCATGTGCTCCAGCCCCTCAATCATTTGTCTTGCCCTCTGCTGGACTTTTTCCAATTTCTCCATATCCTTCTTGTAGTATGGAGCCCAAAACTGGACACAGTACTCCAGATAAGGCCTCACCAATGTCAAATAGAGGGGAATGATCATGTCCCTCGATCTGCTGGCAATGCCCCTACTTATACAGCTCAAAATGCTATTAGCCTTCTTGGCAACAAGGGCACACTGTCGACTCAGATCCAGCTTCTCGTCTACTGTAACCCCAAGGTCCTTTTCTGCAGAACTGCTGCCTAGCCATTCGGTCCCTAGTCTGTAGCAGCAAATGGGATTCTTCTGTCCTAAATGCAGGACTCTGCATTTGACCTTGTTGAACCTCATCAGATTTCTTTTGGCCCAAACCTCTAATTTGTCTAGGTCCCCCTGTATGCTATCCCTACCCTCCAGCATATCTACCGATCCTCCCAGTTTAGTGTCAGCTTCTCCCAGTTCAGTGTCATAGTTGTTTTCAACTTGTGAAATTGGACCTTTAAAATCAATTAGTGGTCTGGACTTTATTCTAATTGCACATTATAAATGTTATACAGTCCTGATCACTTGAACCTAAGCTATCATTTATTTTCAGATCTGTGATCAATTCATCTTTGTCTGCCAAGACTAGGTCTAATGTAGAATCTGCCTGTTAACAGCAACGCTTTTTGAGTTAGGAAATTGACATCTATAATATTCAGAAATGCCAAGGAAGTTTAGTATTGGCAGCATGAGGTCACTCAGTTTGAAGTCCCCCTTGATTGTGCAGCTTTTCCCCTCTACACATTATAGATAGGTGTGAAAGGAGCTGCTCATCCTGCTGCCTAATGCAAGTGGTGGCTTGTAGCAGACACCAGCTAATATCCTATCTTGTGCTTTGTTTGTTAGGACCTTGTTCATAAGCATTCAAGATAATATAGTTCAGTGATTAGGACACAGCTAATGCCATTTTTGATGTGGAGTGCCAGTCCCCCACCCCATTTGCCTGTTCCATTCTTCCTAAAAACCAGTGGTTTTAACCTATTAACATTCTAATTGTGTGGTTCATCCCACCATGTTTCAGTAATACCACCTAGGTCGAATTCATGCTCATAAATTCCTCTTGATTGTTACCCAGGCTCCTAGTATTGGCAAATAAAGAATTTCTTCCCTTCATGTCCTTTTTTTCCTTGATTAGGTCTGTTCTCAACAGCTCAGTTCCATGCTAAATGGTGCTCGTATCTTCTCTCTTTTAACCTCCCTTTTTGTTATTAATTTAACACTCTCTTGACTATTCTAGTTAAACTATTGCTGAGAAGATTGGTTCCCCTTTCTACTGAGGTGGAGGCCATCCAAACTATACAGCCACTTTTCCCCATAAAAGGTAGATCAACATTCTACAAAACCAAAACCCTCAATCCTACACCTCTTACCTAGCCAGAGATTTACTTCCAGAATCTTCTGCCTTCTGTCTTCCTTTGCTCATGGGACAGGAAGAATCTCAGAGAAGTTCACTTGGACATTCTTTTTCTAGATCATGCTTCCAAGTTCCCTGAAGTCATCTATTATATGCAAGATACCTAGTGATGCAGTGTCATTAGTGCCAATATGAATCATCACCAACTGATTTTTACCTATTGACTTCAGATGCTTATCCAGTCTTAGAGTGACATCTTGTGTATTGGCTCTGGGAAAACAGTACACCATCTTGCTATCTGCTTGTCAGATGCTGTGGATTTCACACTCAGACCAATGAGGTTACAGAGACAGAGCTTCACCTTCTGTGCCATCACACTGCAAGGCCACATGAGGAAACTTCATCTGATACCTCACAAAGAGGTGCTGCACCTGTTGACTCAACCGGTGCAGCTGACTAGCTACAGACCACTGATCGGACACCTCTTAGCATAAAGATTCCTTTTCCTGACACATCTCTTGTCTGAGCAACTAGTTGGTAGGCCTGCTGCCTACCAGACCCCTGAGACCAAATTTTTACCTCCTTGACTGGTTCCTGCTTCCATACCTTGATCCTGGTGCCTCACCTTAACCTCAGTTCCTGACTCTAGCTTTGATGCTTGCCAAGGCCTCTGGCTCTGGTTCTGCTCCTCAGTGCGATTACTACCTACAACACTGATTTGACTGCAGGTTTTGGCCACTAGGTCAGACTGCCAATGTTACAGGCTCATGCCTGCCCATCCACCCACCTTGAGCTGCAACCAAATCGATGCCTCAGCCTCTGTGTTTGCAATCAGTCTCTCTTGGGCCATATAGTGCAACTTCTGCTCAATCCTTCCCATGCTGGTTCAGGCCTCGTGCAGTGGCTACTATTTTTTTTCAGGTATCACTAAACAAAGGGGCATTTAATTGGTCCCTTATTTACCTGAATGAAAGGTGGCTTAGGTCTGTGACTGCCCATAGATCAAAGACACACCTGCTGGCAGCCACCACTAACTTTCAGCACAACAATATTTTAAGTATTAATCACAGGGAAGTAGAGCTAGAACTGACATTTCATCTTTACTTCTGTAGTTCATGAGTTATAAGTGCTTAATTTCTCACCGATCATGTCGAAACACTAGTGTTTTGTATAGAATCTCACAGAATAAATAATGAATTGCTAATGGAGATCTCAAGCTCTGTGAAACGGACTGATTTGGCTTGATGACTCCTTAAAAGTGACATCCTTACCCGAGGCCACAAGAGCCCTGCTGCTCTCACTGACAGTTAGAAGAACAGATCCACATTCATTTAGCTTTCACTAAAGCAGTGGTTCTCAAACCATGGGTCAGGACCACAGAGTGAGTCATAACCCTGTTTTAATGGTTCACCGGGGCTGGTGTTAGACTTGGTGGGGCCGGGGCAAAAGCACAAACACAAGCCCCACCATCGGGGGCTGAAGCCCAAGCCCCAGCACCCTAAGTGGTGGGGCTTGGGCTTTGCCCCCACCTCCCTGGGGTTATGGGGCTTGGGTCCCTCAGGCTTTGGTCCCTCCTTAACTGGGATCATGTAGTAATTTCTGTTGTCAGAAGGGGTCGCAGTGGAATGAAGTTTGAGAACCCCCGGATTAAGGGAATGTAAACCCAGCTGCCTTTAACTAAAGCCTTTGAAACCTAATCTTCTCTGAGACCTGGAAATCTTTGTTTAGTAGCTACTAGCTGGGACACTTCCCATGGTGTGAGGCACCTTACAATCACCTGTGCTTAGTGTGAGGAAGCTTTGCCTGTGCCTACTGGTGATCAGCTCCCTGACTCCATTGGCCACAGGCAACACAAGCACTCACCTCCAGGCCAGTGCAGGACCTACTCTCTTTCTCTCTCCAGGTTAGCAATACGCTCGTTCCAATCCTTGAGCCCTCCAAGCATCTCCCTCGAGTGTCCAGTTCCTGGTGCACTGGATATTCACAATGTTCACAGACTTAGTATATCAAATGAAGCAGTACACCCCAATTGACCAGTTTCACCTCAGTTCATGGCCCCATCTAACACACAGCACGTAAACATTAGAGACAAGGTAGGTGAGGTCATATCTTTTATTGGAGCAACTTCTGTTGGTGAGAAATTGGTCCAATAAAAAAATCTTACCTCACTTCCCTTGTCGCTCTAATATCCTGAGACCAACACGGCTTCAAAAAGAACCAGGAATACTTGTGGCACCCTAGAGACTAACAAATTTATTTGAGCATAAGATTTCATGGGCTAAAACCCACATCATAGGATGCATGCAGTGGAAAATACAATAGGAAGATATATATATATATATATATACACACACAGAGGACATGAAAAAATGGGTGTTTTCATACTAACTATAATGAGAGTAGTCAGTTAAGTTGGGCTATTATCAGCAGGAGAAAAAAAAAACTTTTGTAGTGCTAATCAGGATGGGCCACTTCCAACAGTTGACAAGGTGTGAGTAACAGTAGGGGAAAAATTAGCATAGGGAAATAGGTTTTACTTTGTGTAATGACCCATCCACTCCCAGGCTTTATTCAAGCCTAGTTTCATGGTGTCCAGTTTGCAAATTAATTCCAATTTTGCAGTTTCTCTTTGGAGTCTGTTTTTGAAGGGTTTTTTTTGTTGTTGTTGGAGTATTGCAACTTTGAGGTCTGTAATTGAGTGACCAGGGAGGTTGTAGTGTTCTCCAAGTGGTTTTTGAATGTTATAATTCTTGACATCTGATTTGTGTCCATTTATTCTTTTATTCAGAGACCATCCAGTTTGGCCAATGTACATGGCAGAGAGGGCATTGCTGGCACAGGATGGCATATATCACCTGCACATCTACCAGTTGCTAGCTAACAAACCAGTCTGTGTTGTTAAACCAGTACAGAACAAGTAATTTCCCCCCTCATTTCTAACTATTATGATTCTATTTTCCTCAGTGTGCATTATTCTCTTTACCTTTCGGTAGACAAAAGTCATTATCTTTTCCATTTGCAAAATGTTTGGAATTAATCATTTTATCACCTGAACCCTTGGGGAACAAAGGCCAAGGAAAGGGAAGAAGGATGGCTCAGTGATTAGTTGTAGGGAGGTTCTTTTTAGGTGCTGACCATATCAGCAGTATGACAACCTTACAGTCAGGAGGTCTAGGTTTGATTTCCTGCTCCTTCCCAGACTACATTGGTAAAATGGAGATAGTAGTATTTCCCTACCTCACAGCAGTTTCACAAGGATAAATACATTGAACATTATGAAGTGTTTAGGTGTATCTTGAAAGCTTGTCTGTCTCACCAACAGCAGTTGATCCAATAAAAGATATTACCCACCCACCTTGTCGCTACTGCAGGGATCAGCAGCCTTTGGCTCGTGGCTCACCAGGGCAAGCCCCCTGGCCGTGGTTCGCAGCTCCAGGCCAATGGGGGCTGCGGGAAGTGGCGCGGGCCAAAGGATGTGCTGGTCTGCGCTTCCCACAGCCTCCATTGGCCTGGGATGGCGAACTGCAGCCAGTGGGAGCCGCGATCAGCCGAACCTGCGGACACAGCAGGTAAAACAGCCCAGCCTGCCAGGATGCTTACCCTGGTGAGCCGTGTGCCAAAGGTTGCCAATCTCTGTTCTACTCTAATAGGGGTCATATGAGTAGCTAGGAGAGATAGTATGTGTCTCTTCCAGCCTCTGTTAGAAAGGTAATGCATGCAGTTAGTTTATGTGCCCACTAGATGACACTCATGTTAAATATAAACACAGGCTCACAACGTAATAAAAAGCTCTGCCTTTTGAATTAAAATTACATTTAAACTACACAGTTTCCTGTCATATGTGGGAGACCAGATATCTCAAGTTGCTTAGAATTATTTGGATTTGGAGGGCAATTTAAGAGTCACTTTGGAAATTCTTCCTTTTCATATGTGTCCTAAGTTGATGAGATACCATTATGATCTGACAACACCCTGTGCCACTGCAGACTCTGATTCTATGTCCAGGGAATTTATGTCTTCAGGTACACACAATCTTCACACAACTCTTTTCTTTGGCTCCAATTTGCTTTGAATTCTTGCAACCCCGCTAGCCAGGAATTTAGGGGTTGAATAAACCCTCAAACAAAACTCTTTTGGAGATGCCACGTTTCCCTTGTGCTAAGTTTAAAGGAATACTGTCAACTTATCTCCTACTGAAAAAAGTAAGACTTGAAACTGATTTGAATTGATATCCCCAAAAAAGCTTATTAAAAAAACCCCAAACATTCATTTTTTCAGGTTTATGTGCTTTGTGCATTTTACAGATCTTGTACAGTAGCTATGATCGGAAAACTGAATTTCCATTTTGTGGGAAATGCCAACATTTTGATATTTGTTTTTATTCTGAATTGGACTGAAAGGGCTGATATTTAGAAATTTCCAGTGGAACAAATGGTTTGATTTGGAACCATTTTGTTTTGATAAGGTAAAAATGTTTTCCTTCAACTATCATTTTGAGTGACTGGCAAAATAGCAATGGTAAATAGAAACATTAAAATACTTTGAATTCATTAAATGATTATTCATTCTGGGAAAGTCCTCCATGCTTTTGCTTGTGCCTTAGTACAGTCCTTCAGAGGAAATAATCTTGCTAGGACCAGGAAAAAGAAACAATCCATTGGATTATTGCACTACACTTATTGTTAAAGTTATTCCTGCTAAGAAATACACATGAGACGGGAAAAGAAATGATAGAAAAGGAAGGAAAAAAACTCCTGTCAGTTCACTTCCATGGTCTGAGACAGTATCTGGTTGGTATGCTCCTGGACCTTCCTAGACTCTCTTGCCTGTTGTGAGGAATGCACTTTAAGCTGTATTAGCCTGTGATGTTGATCATGGTGAATTCGCGTAATTCCAATGTCAGTTAGACAGAGGCCAAAAATGAGGCTAGGAAAGACATTAAATGGACTACAGATGAAAGTGACACAAGAGGAGAGGCAAGCAGGACTCCTATCTCTTACATCCGTGAGTATTTGATTATAGAGGTTCTAGAATTGTCAGGTTCCTTCTCCTGGCCTGATCTGCTTAGGACATCTTTCTAAGCTGAGAAAGCTGAAACAGTGGAATGCCATGTCCCTCAGTAATGTGAAGTGGTGGGAATGACAATGTTGATGACAGCCATGATGTGATGCTGGTTCATGCTCTCTGATATCCTCAAGTTTGGTCCAAAAAATAGCCTTGTTCCCTCAAAATCAACCAACTAACAAGTATTTGCTGGTTCATATATTTATGTATTTATTTGGATATCCACAATAATGAAAGGGGGCACCTCGCCAAGCCTCTAAGGGCTAGAATTGCAGTGGAGAGTTAGGTACCTAACTGCTCCTTTGGGTCTAAGTTCAAAATCTGGTGCCACTGACATTCATAAAAACCCTGCTTAGCTGCTGCCTACCCTGGAGGCTCCCAAAATCCATAACCATCTAAATGTCCACTGGTAAAGTCCCCAGAGTGCCTAAATTTTTACTGATGCACATGCACAAAACCACCTAAGTCCTGACACTGCTGGGCTGCTTGGCACTCTAGCTCAGTGTTTTTCAAACCATAGGTCATGAACCACTACTGGGTCATGGCATGTAAGGCACTGGGTCACCTTGCTCTGGTCAGCACCACCAACCAGGACATTAAAAGTCCCATTGGCGGTGCTGCCCAAGCAAGGCAGGCTAGTGCCTAACTTTCCCCAACACCGTGCTGTGCCCCAGAAGCAGCCAGCAGCAGGTCCAGCTTCTAGGCAGAGGGGCCAGGGGTTCCGTGCACTGCCACTGCCCTGAGCACCGGCTCTGCACTCCCATTAGCTGGCAACCGGCCAATGGGAATTGAGGCAGGAGCAATGCCTGTAGGTGAGAGTCACATGGAGCTGCTTGTGGACCTCCGCCTAGGAGCCAGATCTGTTACTGGCCATTTTTGGGAGACAGTGCAGTCCGCACTGCACCCCAGCTGCACCGTTGACCGGGAGCCACCAGAGGTAAGTCCATACCCCAACCCTGCCCCCCAATCCCCTGCCCCAGCCCTGTGCCCCCTCTCAAACCTGGAGCCCTTTCTGCACCCCAAACCCCTCATCTCTGGCCCTGTCCTAAAGGCTGCACTCCTAGTCCAGAGCCCTGACCCACTCCCACACCCACTTCCTCACCTAGAGCTCCCTCCCACACCCTGAACCCTTCATTCCTGGCCCCACCCCACAGCCCTCAACCAGCACTTCAATTCTCTGCCCCAGCCCTGAGCCCCTCCCACTCTCCAAATCCCTCATCCCCAGCTTCGTTGGGTCACGGGCATCAGCAATTTTCTTCAACTGAGTCCCCAGAAAAAAAAATTGAAAAACACTAGCTCAGTGGTTCTCAAACTTGGGCAGTCGCTTGTTCAGGGAAAGTCCCTGGCAGGCCGGGCTGGTTTGTTTATCTGTCGCGTCCGCAGATTCAGTTGATCATGGCTCCCATTGGCCGCAGTTTGCTGCTCCAGGCCAGTGGAGACTGCAGGAAGTAATGCACATTGGAAAAAAGAACCCCAACTATACATACAATACAATGGGGGCTAATTTAGCTGTAACTAATCAGGAAAGTGATCTTGGAGTCATCGTGAATAGTTCTCTGAAGACATTCACGCAGTGTGCAGTGGCAGTCAAAAAAGCAAACAGGATGTTAGGAATCTTTAAAAAGGGGATAGAGAATAAGACAGAGAATATCTTATTGCCATTATATAAATCCATGATATGCCCACATCTTGAATACTGCATACAGATGTGGTCTCCTCATCTCAAAAAAGATATACTGGCATTAGAAAAGGTTCAGAGAAGGGCAAATAAAATGATTAGGGGGTTAAAATGAGTCCCATGTGAGGAGTGATTAAAGAGTCTAGGACTTTTCAGCTTGGAAAAGAGGAGATTAAGGTGGGATATGATAGAGGTATATAAAATCATAAATGGTGTGGAGAAAGTAAAAAAGGAAAAGTTATTTACTTGTTCCCATAATATAAGAACTAGGGGCAGGACTGGCTCTAGCTTTTTGTCTCCCCAAGTAAAAAGAAAAAAGAAAAAAAAGAAACCCTCCGAGAGTGCCACTGCCGAAGCAAAAAGTGGAATGCCGCTCCTGGCATTGTGCTGCCCCCAAGCACGTGCTTGGTTTGCTGGTGCCTAGAGCCTGTCCTGACTAGGGGGCATCAAAAGAAATTAATGGGCAGCAGATTTAAAACCAATAAAAGCAAATTTTTCTTCACACAGTGCACAGTCAACCAGTCAACTCCTTGCCTGAGGAGGTTGTGAAGGCTAGGACTATAACAACATTTAAAAGAGAACTGGATACATTCATGGAGGATAAGTCCATTAATGGCAACTAGCCAGGATGAGTAAGGAATTGTGTCCCTAGTCTCTGTTTGTCAGAGGGTGGAGATGGATGGCAGGAGAGGGGTTCACTCCCTCTGGGACACCTGGCATTGGCCACTGTCGGTAGACAGGATACTGGGCTAGATGGACCTTTGGTGTGACCCAGTATGGCCATTCTTATGGCCTTAGAAATGCTTTAGAATCCTGTTGTAATGCCACCTGTTGATACATTTGAAACTGGTCAAGTTTTGTAAAGACCACCCTACCTGCCACTCTAGCATATAAATCTTGTCCCTTTGAACTCAGTACTGATCCATCTCCAACAAGAAGTATCTAGTGACTCACACTTCCATCAGGTTTAGGAACCCTCACAAACAGACTGGAAAACCCTACTGGTCACATTATTCAATTTCTAAATAAACGTCTAATTGCCTTTCTATAGATTCTTGCAAACTACAAGGACAGCACAAGCCTTAAGGAATTTAACATCTTTTGGCATCTTGAAGTACACAGTTTTATATCAGACTTTTAATTTAATGTTGCCATTAGATGTAAGTTGAGGTGCAGAGTGCTCATCACCAGCTTGATCTTGTCAAGAACATTTCTAGTAGACCATTTCCTTCTTTACCAGTTATTGGCAACAACAAACAGGTATCCTTGTACTAACAGTGACCTGCAGGCACCTCAAACCTTTATGTTGCTTTGACTTTAGTTTTTCAACACTACTTTGCTTTTAGTATAACTAGCAAATTTTCTCTTGCACATCTCTTCAGAGATTATTGATAAAGCACCTATATCATCTTCCATCCTCATATTTACATTATGCATATTAATCCAAGATAGAGCATTTGAGTGCCCATTTTCTGTACTACAAATAGTTCTTAGAGCATAAGCCATCTCATTATGGCTTTCTAATAGACTCGTCCTGTTTACAATACTGATGCAGTGTTTCATACTCTTAGGTAAATAAATATTTCTTTTATTTTAATTTCTTTCTCTGCTCTAGAGCATGAAAAGCACAAGTCAAATGCCCTGTTTTTCAGAATCACCTGCCCTTCAGGTATTGAAGAAACAATGCTCTGAATGATAAAATGTTCCCAAGAACCAAAACATGGCTGCGTCAAAGTTGTCGATCTCCTGAGTGTAGTTATTCCTGTCATCTTCCTTTTTTTTGTGAATTGGCCCTTCTTTCATTCACGTGTCACAGAGGCAGAGTGAGGTTCTTGCATTGCTGGATGTTTCATTTGGTGGACTCAAATTTATATCCACAGCTCTTTCCAGGTTAAGTTTCTTTTTGTGAACAATACTCACTTAGTAGCCTTTTTCCTTAATTCTGGATTTCTGATTCCAGCAGATGGTTACCAGAAGGACAGCCTCTAAAGACCAGACATGAAATTCACTTGAGAAACCAGCATGTAGGTTACAAAGTTTGCTTTGAGCACATAGTGCCTTCCTTCCTTCCTTCCTTCCTTCCTTCCTTTCTTTCTTTCGTGCTTCAACTGAGTCCCCAAAGTTCATGTCACTTCATTCTCAGGGCAAACATAAACCTTTCAGGACTGAAAATTCTCTTTGGATGGTCCTTTGGTCAGTGCATTTGAATATCATACAGCCAAAAGCTTATCCGTCAAATCAGAGCTAACCATCCCTATGGTTAATTATTCTGACAATCTTTGCTGTAATGTGTCCAAAATACATCTGTTGCTGCTAGGCCTTTCAAGTGTTGGCTCTTCTGGCTACTGATAGAAAATACATACCTGTCTATGATCAAATCTGATGTTTCAGGGCTTCACTGGTAGCCTTCAGAGGGTCAGGAAGGATTTCCCCACCCCCCAACAATGCCCATTTGGCTAGATGTATTCCTGGTTTATTTTCCCCTCCTTCCTCTGAAGCATCAGGGATTGGCCACAGCTGAAGATTGGACAAGATAGACCAATGTTCTGAGGTGGTACAGAGAATCTTTTCTTAGATGTTTGTCTGATGTGTCTTGTTCACATATTCAGGATAACCTGCTTGCCATTTTGGGGGCTGGGAGGGCATTTTCCCCCAGGTCAGACTGGCAGTGACCTTTGAGGCAAGGGGTTCCTTCCTTTGCAGTATGAAGTGTACCAGCATCATCTGAGTATATGTCATCTAATCAATCCCCTACCATTGCTGGGACCTTAGGCACTGGCATCCATTCAGTCTCAACCATCTCTAACTATGGCACACAACAAAGAGTTCAGTCAGCTGAGGACTGAATCGTTTTAGTCTAAAGCCCAAGTTATTGAGCACAACACAGGGGTAATGAGGTGACATTTAATGGCCTATGATATACAGCAGTTTCAGACTAGATGATCTAATGAGCCCCTGCTGGCCTTAAACTTTGTGAAATATAACTGTGCAGAACCCTGTTTTGCTTGAGTAGATATTGAGTGTGTGGTTGTCTGAGGAAGGATTCTAGAGGGATCTGTATGGAGGCACTGGAGCCAAAAATGCACTGAGAAATATTACACCTTGACTATGGACTAAAATACGGTCTTCATTTGCTGTGAGGAATTCGCCAAGCCCTTGTGCATAGTGATAAGACTCCAAAAGGCTCTGCCCCCTTCTACAAATGTTACATCTTACAGTATTACTGAACATGCTGTTTCTTCACTGCAACTTGTACACCGCTGGTTTCATGACAACTGGGTTGTCATCACTGTTATGTTCTGATTAGAGCCCCTGAACAAGGATAATAGTAACCAGCAGAGAGAGAGAGAGGTGTTAAAAGGAACTGTCTGCACTTTGCTGAGGAACATGCAGCCAGCACACAGGCAGCTTCCTGAAAGCTGCAGACAGTGCCTCCTTGAAAGAGCTGAGAGCAATAGGAAGGTAGTCATGCCTGGATTCACAAAATTTTACCCTTTGCAGTAATGAGTTATAATTAACCCCATCCTAACATGTGAGGTCCAAAGGACTTGAAGCTGTTTAGACTTCCAAGCCAACATGAGGCTCCTTGCCATATGAGCAGCATACAGGCGATTGTATACATATTTGGAATATAATCCTCAAAAACAGTGTGAGATAAAGAAGCTAAAACCAGTGGGCTCTGCATAGTCTGACAGAGTCAGAGGTTTATAGTCTCTCCCCTTCAGCCCCTGAAGACAATTGCCCTTTGCCCTGGCAGGACAATGGAGGCTAACAGTAGAGTCATTCACAGAGTGATGGAGAAGGGAATAGAAGGAGCAACAGGTGTTAGAAACTAGTTTTATAAAGAAATGCTTTTTGGCAGAGCAGGGGACACCACTGGCAGAATGAGAAGGCTGGGCAGGAGGAATGGGGGAGCAGGAAGAATGCAAACCCCCTGGAGGACACTGACCAACCCCCGCAAAACCCTTGGAAGTGGTCAGGACAATGGAGGGAGGGGTTTTCATTCAGATGTTTGTTATTTTCTCATAGATCTGTAAATCTTTAGTGCTTTTTGTTAGTCTGTAAGGTGCCCCAAGTACTCCTTGTTCTTTTTGTGTGTTTAAGAAGTTTCTTGAGAAGCCTGTGTTTCTAGTTTTAGCTGTCACATGGTACCTTGAGGGTTAAACTGTGTATTGGGGTGCTCATGAGGGTAGAGCTTTTGAGACAGCATGCATAAACTATTGGGGTGATATTAGGGGTTCAACAATGGTCTTGGGGCCCTTGTTAGCTGGCCCTTACAGCCCAAGAAAGAGAACCATATAAGTCTGCACCTAGGAGTGAGCCTGAGAGGCCACACTCAGGCAGTGTCTGCACGCTGCTCAGACCCAGTTGGCTTGAAAGCATGTGAGATCCAAGGTGTGGGTCGAATACAGCAATCTGGTGAACTCAGCCAGGACTATACCCTAGACTTGTGTTCTGTTTACCATTTTTAAGCAGGAAGACATGGCAGCTTTCTGTAATCTTTTTATGATTATTATGTGACCCTCTGCTTGTCTGATGGTTATGACATTGCTAAATAAAGGATAACTAGTGGTTAAACCTGTCTTAGGTGGTTTTGCAGGAGTGCAGGAACCAAAAGCACTTCAGATAACCCAGTCACTGGTACTTAATAATACAGATGCCAATTTCTTTGGAGTTTTACTTTCACCATGTTCTGATCAGGAGACTGGTTGGTAACATCCCAGGATGAGGGGGTGGGGAAATCCAAGTGGGCAAAAGGAAACAAAAAACCTTGGAATGATTAAAAACCACAGTCCTGATGCTGAGTAAGAGTGCAATGCCATCATGGTTAGTACCTGGGGGAAATGGTACTGTTGCCTGCAAACCCAGTCTAGGCAGGGTGAATGCTGGGATTCCACCTTGAGACAAGATAATTCTGACAGAAGATAAACCAGTCACTTTAACTGCAAAAGTCCCCCTCCATGGGCCCTTTAGGTGAACTAGAATGAACTAAACTTGTTCTTTATTGGGGCAATGAAACATACTTAACGCGTTGGATCATAAAATTGGCTGGATCCAGGGACTTGGCAACTTTTACCCATATCCCCTCACCAACGTCCAGTTGCTCAGGGTGGTTACGCACTGGAATAAATTGCCTAGGGAGGCTGTGGAATCTCCATCATTGGAGATTTTTAAGAGCAGGTTAGACAAACACCTCTCAGGGATAGTTTAGATAATGCTTAGCCCTGCCCCAAGGGCAGGGGACTGGACAAGATGACCTCTCAAGGTCCCTCCCAGTCCTATGATTCTTAAAAAAAAAAAAATAAAAAAAAATCCACTTTTGCTCACTGTTTTCCCAATACACCCCTAGTTTCCTCTTCTTTCCCCAGGAGGTCATCTAGTCCAACCCCCTGCACAACAGGGGACCAATAGTCAGACAGATATTTACCCCAGATGGCCCCCTCAAAGATTGTACTCACAACCTGTGGTTTAGTAGGCCAGTACACAAAGCACTGAGCTATCTGTCCTGCCTAAGGGTCTACAAGCACTTTGGAAGATAGAATTAGAATCCAAGAAGCTAGACAATAAAAAGAAGTGAGAAAGACTATAATTAGGAATTAAAAATTAAATGTACAAATAACTAGCTAGCTGGTCATACTACTGAAAAGGCTGAAGGGGTTACAGTGGACCACTAATTGAATATGAGTCAGCAATGTGATGCAGTTGTGAAAAAGGCTAATATCATTCTTGGGTGTAATAACAGGAGTGTTTTATGTAAGACACAGGAAGTATCTATGCTGTTCTACTTGGCAGTGGTAGGTCCTCAACTGGTGGACTATGTCCAATTCTGCATGTCACACTTTAAGAAAGATGTAGACAGAGAAGTCCAAAGGAGAGCAACAAAATGTTTAGAAAATCTGATGTACGAGGAAAGGTTAAAAAATCTGGACGTGTTTAACCTTGAGAAAAGAAGACTGAGGGGGCGGGGGGACCTGATAACAGTCTTTAAATACGTTAAGGGCTGTTGTAAAGAGGTTGGTGATGAATTGTTCTCCATAGGACAAGTAGTAATGGTCTTAATCTGCAGCAAGGGAGGTTTAGGTTAGATAGTAGGAAAAACTTTGCAGTTATGAGGGAAGTTAAACACTGGATTAGGCTTTCAAGTTCTGGCTAGGCAGTGGAATCCCTGTCCTTGTAGATTTTTAAGAACAGGTTGGAAAACTATCCATCAAGGATTGTCCAGGTTTACTTGGTCCTGCCCCAGCACAGGGGGCTGGACTAGATAATCTCTTGAGGTGCCTTCCAGCCTTCTATTTCTATGATAAACCTGAACACTTTTGGTCTGATCCTGTAAAGAAAATAATAAACTAGTACACTCCAAGTCCTTGGTCCTACAGACTGATCCAGTTGTATGGACCCTGACATCTGTGCAGAATTCCATCAAAGTCAACGGGGGTCTAAGTTAGAACAACTAACTATTGTTAGATGACTATTTATCTTTTGTACTTATATGACCCCCATTACCGTAGCATCTGAGTACTTTACAATTCTTAATGTATTTATCCTCACAGTACCCCATGAGGCAAGTAAGTGCTACAATGCCATTTTATGGATGGGGAACTGACACACAGAGAGGTTAAGAGACAGAGCTTTAAACCTATTTAGGCACCCAAAGTTGCAGATTTAACGGGATTATCAAAAGCACCTAGGCATCCAATTTCCACTGAAATCAATCAATAGGAGTTAGATGCTTCTGAAAATTCTACTTAGGCATCTTAGCTGCACTGTAGGGGTCTACTTTTTTTAAAACTGTATCTAAGTGAGTTTCCCAAGGTCATACAGGAAGTCAGTGGCAGAGCAAGGAGCTGAGCACATCTCTCCTTAGTCCCAGGCTAGTGCCCTAAATACTGGCCCGTTCTTTCTCTGAACTGAAAGAAAGAACAGAAATCATTGAAGGAAAGGCAAAGCAACACAGAAAGAGTGAATGGAAAGAGAAGCTGAAGTCACCAGAGGAAAATGTGCAACAAATCAGTGGAATGAGAGCCAGAGGACCAGAGTAAAAAAAGAAAGAAAGCATCATGAAAAGAAAGAGCCATGCAGAGAAGCAAAAAAAGATACATCACTGATGAAAAAAGAGGTAATACAAGAAAAGATTAGCCTAGATAAGAATAGTGTAGAAAAAAAGAGATGCCTACAAAGAAAAGGTCATAACTGTCTCTAGATTTACGTGTACCTCACAGAGAAGAAAATGGAAAATAAAATTACATACAAATGCTAAAGCCTCGTGCCCTTACAAAAGAGAATAAATCAACCCTAACCCAATAAATACAAACATTAAAAGAATAATTTAAAGATCCTTTAATAGAACAGGAAAGAATGAGGAAAAAGGCTAATAGCAATGGAAGCAAATAAGTTCTCTGAGAGAAAAGACATCAATAATAAATCTAATGATAGCTTTCCAAACCTGGTTATCTCAGAAGAGCCAACAAATGTGATCCCAATAAATGCTTTTGGGTGAAAGAAGAACAGAAGAATAGTTTCTCTAGTAGTTGCCACTAACAAATTACCATTTACAACAGAGAACAGTAGAAATCACATGATATCTCCCGCTCTAAATATCCATGCCCAAAATAATAAATAGAGGCAACTGAGGTATCCAGGTTCATGCTACTTTGATAACCATCGTGCCTGTAATTAAATTGTACTCCTGAAGATATCCTACAGAAATGCTGATGGTTTCCTGGTGTTTAGCAGTTGGGTTTTCACTTTTCGGTAAGATTTGTGCATGAGATAGGAGAAAAAGAAATGAACATGCAGGTTTATAATCTCTCTCAAACAAACTGAAGCCGGAAAGATGTATTAATAAAATCAATGCAGCCAGTATAAAAGGTAAATTTGATTATTCCAAAATTGTGAAGTCACCTGGAAGTGAAGAAAAGCATTCATTACATTTGTTTACACTGATAATGGAACACAATACACTTTTTAAAAATAAACAAATTGCAAATATTTCCTTGAAGAATTTATATACTGGTGTTCATGTTGTTTGCTTTGTTTCTTTAAATAGGACCATTTAACAAATATTCATTCATATGCACAACATCCCCAGGAGGAAATAAAGTATAACTATAATAATTTTGCAGATAGGGAAACAGAGGGAAGTGTGAAGCTATTTGTTTGTTGCTCAAAAATTAAGGGTAGGCGACATAAATAGCTGCATAATTATCTCCATAGCCTTGCTCCAACTACTAGATTTAATCCCTCTTTTACTTTAATTGTGAAACTGCTTGCTTTTGTTTACTATTAATAATGCATTTCATATATGCATGTCTGTAGCATCTGTTATACGTTACCGTATAATAAGCGATTCTTGCTCTCTTATTGGCTTTGTTTTGTTCACTGATCTTGCTTCTCACTTTTTTCCAACAATATTAAGGATGCAGTTTGAAAGGAGCAGTCACCTGGAGTTAGTACTTACCACTCTTTTTGGACATTTCTCTGGCAGTTTTAAAAAAAATCTACAATAATTTATCTTAGCTCATCGTTTCTAAGCCAGTCATGAATGGGGAGGGGGAAGGGTTTCTGATTAAGATCTCTGAATGGTTGGGGATGGCAATACTGCACTTCATCAGTTACAGTCTGACCTCTTTACTCTCCTGATTCATCAATTTCAAAACCATCTTCCTCTAGCAGTTTGGTTTTTGGCCACCACAATTAGTCAGTTCTGATTCACCACCTCCACATTCCCCTTCAATACATTCAATTTTGGATCATTTCCACTACCTCTCTGCCACTACCATCTAAAAATTTTACCCTATTCTCCTTCACTTCCTTCTCCTCCCTTGTTGGCCTACAGGATTTGGGATGTTTCCTGGGAGCTGTCCTCATCTTGAGCAAAGCAGTGGCAGACATTTCCCTCACTGTTCCCGTGGAGATGCTGGTGAATGCCTAACTGCCTCCCCTGGGGCCTGCAAAGCAGCAGTCTCAGCCTCCCCAGCTAGGCAATTCTAGCAGGAGAAGGAATCTGTGATTTTCATCTCCTTACCACGGTAGGGTGGGGAGCATGACAAGAAGTTCTCTTCATAGGCCTAAGGCAATGTTTCTAAACCAGGGTACATGTAGCCCCAGGGGCACGCAGAGATACTCCCTGTACATCAACTCATCTAGATATTTGCCTGGTTTTACAACAGGCAACAGAAAAAGCACTAATGAAATTAGTACAAACTAAAATGTCATACGAACAATGACTTGTTTATACTGCTCTATATACTGTACACAATATTTATATTCCAATTGATTTATTTAACAATTATATGGTAAAAATGAGAAATATGCAATTTTTCAGTAATAGTCTGCTGTGACACTTTTGTATTTTTATGTCTGATTCTGTAAGCAAGTGATTTTTAAGGGAGGTGAAACTTGGAGTACGCAAGACAGATCAGACTCCTGAAAGGGATACAGTCATCTGCAAAGATTGAGAGTCACTGGCCTAAGGTGTGCTGCAGTACCAGGACGCCTGTCTTTTCCTTTCCACACATGGGAAGTGGGGACAAAAGGAACTGCTGTAGAGCCAGAAGGGAATAGATCATTTCCAGCCAACTCTCGGATCAGACTGGAGACTCGTTTACGTAGGAGTAAGGCGGGGTGGTGGAACACTACCAGCTACTTGTGCTGAGGCAGGAGACTCTGAATGGCTGCTCTTCCCCAGGGGTTGGAAAAATGTGAAAGGCAGTAGATTGATATGGGGTTTCCCTGTTTCCCTATCAGGCCACCTACTCTACTCTGCTGATCTCACTCTACTTCCAAGTGGCCATGTCTCCATGTCACCTAAATCACCAGTCCAATTGGCCTGACACCTGGTTTGGCAGTCACAGCAGTGAGGTCAAGAATGAATAGGCTCAGGCTTAAGTATCTTTTTTTCCCTGGAGCTTGTTCCTGACATCCACTGTTGAAGGACTGACATGGGACAGTGCTGGGAAGTTTGCGGCTACAGATAATTTTATTTCCCAGGACTGTTATTTTAGTAATTGTCATGAACGCTAAAATTCATAAAACATCCACATCCTTTAAAACCCCCACCTTTGTTACACCAAAACCCTGGGCCAAATTCACCTCTGGTGTAAGTCCATTGAAGTTAATAGAGTTGTACCACTTAGCCTGGGACTGAATGTAAATCTTCAACCCCCACAGTTCAGAAGATAGTCTGTACTGTATTTATATCAAAATAGGCCCTTATTGTGCTAGGTGCTGTACAAACACAGAAGAGACAATCCCTGTCCTGAGTGGTTTACAATCTAAAGACAATACAGGAGCAGGAACACACACAAATGGATGCATTTCAATATACTTACCAAACTTTTTGATTGGCCAGCCTGTTCCAAAGTGATCTGAAGAATCTATGTTCTTGTGACTGCGCTCCATCTGGAATAGCTACTGCATGCATTTGAAATGTCCCCCCACTTGAATGGTGATGATTCAGAACAGACTTTGGTATCTACTTAGTTAACTTTTAATGAGATACAGGTGGTGTATCATTTGATGCAATTGTTGGAAGAATGATCATAATGACAGCAGGAGAGAGAAATATAGATCATTACATGGCTCTGAGAAGTGGAAAAGGGCACTTAGTTTCAGTAAATTGCCCAGCACACATGCTTCGTTGCTTTCAAAGTCTGTATCTGATAAATTGGCCTGTTGTTAAGGAAAAGTCAATCTTAAAGGGTTGAGAGTTTGGCTTTAATGTTGAATAACCACTCAAAAGACTGGATATTTATTTCCATACCATCTGAATTACTCACACCTCTTGACTGTATTGGATTCATCTGAATGGAGATCCTGTACAATCAGGCTCTCAAGTGAAAGGTCCAGTTTTTCTTGCTAAAGAGTCAGATGAATCAAAAGAACAAAACACACTTATGGCATTCTAATACTCTCATTCCAATCCTAGCCTAGGTGAAGCATCATCTAAAAATAACAAATTCTTGGTGGAAAGGAACACTAGCCTAAAATTTTCAGACTTCAAAAATGTTGAGTTCCTGGATGATTTTGTGCTGTGTGTAAAGGTTTGGTTCATTTATTTTATTCCCACTCATTTGCTCATCACTACCCATGACACAGAATGACTGACCCTAGATGTGTCACCCATCTGGTGTTTCTATGATTGCCCCAACCTTTATTTATTTATTTTGAGAGAGCTCTAAGATGACTCAAGTTAGGTTAGCCAAAAAATGAGTTCTAAAGGTGTAAGATTGAAATCCTTACTACTTGTGTTCATTAGAGCCCCAAAGCAGCAATGCAGTAGAGCACTTAACGTGAAATCAGTGGCATGACTCATGGTTCAAGTTAAGCATGCCGTTAAAAACTTTACTGGGCCAAGGCTAAGTTACAGTTTGGGTAGTTAATCTTATATACACTTCCTTTTGCAGATTAACCTGGACATGGCATTCTTCACTTCCCACCCAACATCGGGATGCATGTTTCTTCCCAACGATAACACCTGCCACGTTCCACCCCAAATATGGAAATTTACCTACTGCTGATGTGATAGAAAAGAAAAAATACATTAACGTTTCCTCCTCCCATTTGTTTATCCTATTTATAGTGGGGCTAAGAATATGTGTGTGCGTTATACATAGCAATCACCCCTTTCTCAAAAAAGCCCTTGCACAGGGTCACACAGGAAGTTTGCAGCAGAGATGGGATTAGAACTCAGATCTCTTGAGCCACAGACCTGTGCCTTAATAAAAAGACCATTCTCTCTTTTCAGTGGGGTTGGCTTATATGCAGTATTATGCCTTCAAAGTATCAATGTTTGGTTGTTTTCCTTGATTTTCAGAATATTTTTCCTTCTTCTTTTCCCTTTCAGTCTCAGGTAGCGCTAGCTACTTTTCTCATGGATTCTGTACCAGTTAAAAGTGCTATTTCTTTAGGCCAAAGAGATATCTTACATTTTCCTACTCAATATGGCTTTGAAGTGTGACAAACTTGCAATCTCTTTGGCATTTTGGGACCTGATTTTGCCAACCTTGACCAATAAATCCTTACTTATATGAATCATCCCAAAGAAAGAACTATTTGCATAATAACTGAGCAGAATGGAGCCCTTGAACTGGAATTCAAAGACATAACATTTGCAGTAAAGGGACTGCTCTTTGAAAACAGTGTCTTGAACCACAGTATCATCTTGTTAGTTAAAAAAATAATATACTATCAAAAATGATTGTGGGAAAGTAACAGTTTCTTGCACAACAACTCTGCTCTCTGTGTGCATTCAGTCAGCTTTGCTCACGTCAGTGAGTGACTTACATTTTACTGCGTTTTATTAACAGGGCTAAAACAATGAACTAAACTCTATTTCTTCTTGCGTTTCAGCGGAAATATTTGCTAAATTTCAATCTTGTTACATGGGTGTCACTGGGGACTTTATTTGCAGACAAAAGGGGTCTAATCTAGCCTGCAAATATTTCATTTATTTACTGCTGCTGCTGAATAAGATGGAAAGAACCCAATTTGATCCAGAGCACAAGCTGACTTGGCTTGGTTGATAGTTAGAAAAAACTCTTTTTTTTTTGTACTTGTAAAGTAGGTATGTTTGATCTGGAGTGAGTTAATCAGCAAACACGGAACTCCAGGGTGTCATTTGAAAGTGCACTCAGAACTCCACTTTGAATCACTTTTCAAGATGGCTTTCTGTTTTTTTGGCTCAGCACTGAAATCCCAAATTTACCAAAGGAAAGAGATTCTGCATCTTTTAATGAAAGATAAAACAACAATATAAACATACACAAATTTACAGAGAAAGGATCAACTTTAATACATTTGGATTAAAAGGTGTTCTTTTTTAAATATGGTATAAAAATAAATGCAAGAAACATTAACAAAGAATATACAGACAACAGACAAAGACACAGGCTTTCTTTCTCTGTGTGAATACGTCAGTGAAATGGAACCTGCTGTGCTAATTTATTGTGCAATAAATGTGATGCCATATGTATATTTATTAGTATATGCATATTGTTTTACATTTCTTCCAGTTTGTGAACTGACAGTATTTTTTAATAAACTGTGTCTAGCAGAAGCTTTTTTTTTCACTGTACTTGAGCTTGCAGAAAATAAAATGACACAGATCCAGCTTGATATGGAGGAGGAAGTGAGCAGACAATTTTCAAAATGGAGGCATCGAAAGGTTAGAGAGTCCCTCGAAGTCTGTAATGCCTTAGTATACACAAAAGAAAACAAGTCAGGTCCTTGTTCATGCAACATCTTGTTCTACTGTCCTCTGATTCAGGCAATCAGTGAGCTACAAAGTATGTATAATGATTTGAGTCTGCTTCCGTGCTACAAGGATGATCCTTTTAGTAGGACTGCACTAGACTGGTTAACCTCTTTGAAGTGAGCGATTTCCCCTGAGGAAAAGATAAAAACAAAAAAAAAGAAAACAGAGGCATGATCACCGAAAACCTATTCATCAGCAAGCACCTAGCAAATTCATAGTGATGTGGCAACATTATGGGGGCACCAATGGGAGCTAATGTCAAAACTTAAATTTGGAAAACTTTTTTGCTTTATGCTTTGAACACCTGCAGAAACCTGAATCCAAAACTGCCAACAGAGAGAGAGTTTTGCATAATAATCCAGAAAATTATAAACTACATAGCAACATCCAAAATGATCTATTTGTTCTCAGCAGCAAGCCTATGGCTTAAAATAGCTTCAAGATGGCTACTGCAATTCAGCATGCCTCAGAATGCATTGAGATGAATGTTCTGAACTGCAATGATTCCAGTCCAAGAAATTACATAATCCACTCTGAAAGGTGGCTAAGTGCACAAGGCAGGTTATACATTGAATACAAATAGGAAAACATCCTTCCTGTGAGCTAAGCTAAAGTTGTTGTTTTTTAGGGGGGAGAGAAGGAATATTCCTACTGTTTACAAGTACTGTACAGGTACATAACACAATGCTTTGAGGTCCCATGGATTCCATTTCATTACTTTGTTAGGAATTCCTGCTGATATAAAGGTATATTTTGGCATCTTAACTAACCCTGGTAATAAGGTGGAATGAGTGCCCCCAGGGACTGGATCTAGAGCGCAGGAGAGGAAAACCTACAATGCAGCATAACTAGTGAAAGTCTGCTGCTACTCACGGAAAGAGCAAGCAGATTTCACAGCGACTATGAGAAACGGGAAGAATCAAAACTGCCGACAAATTCTACATTTTTAACAGTAATTGCATGGCAAAAAAGTCTCTTTTTGTCATGTCACTGAAAAGTTATTTCTGTTATGTTTGCTGTATTATTATTACTCAGCTGACTTACACAAATAAGTCTGATGCTGATAGCTATATTCATCATAAATTCAATTGTCCCCTCCCAGGGATTCATAACTCAGCTGTAAACACGTGCTGAAATATGATGCATCAGCGTATCAACTGGCGTGGATTTGCACAAAAATGAAATAAAATAGCTCTTACATTTACAAGGACAAAGAACAGAACTTTCAGTAATCTGGATGCAATTTTCCCCCCCTACAACCTATTTGTTTTTAACAGAACACATGATCTCCCATGCTGGATTAGAGGCCATCAGTATGCTGCCTCTGACAGTAAAACTAGTTGGTACTTCAGAAGAAGGCAAGCCTGCTCCCAACTACTCTCTCCTATCTCTACCTCCAGCCTCCTCACTCACTCACCCATATCCCATTTTACAGTGCGTAAGTTGCATATGAAGCAATCATTTTATGCAACACTTTCAATGCACATGTCCACTCTCACTGTTCCAGATTGCAGATTACATAATTGGTCAGCAACTAAACTAATCTAGGAAATGTTTGACTGGTTTCTGCCAATAAGCTATTTAAAAAAAACCCAAAACATTATTAGATCTGAGTTATTTTGCACTCATACATTCAACAAGTTCATATTTTTAATATTTTTGTGGGTGCTGCAATTCACGTAAGATAGAGTCCCTAATATTTATGATTTAAGCAGAAGATTAAGTTCTTTTCGGAACTAGGGCTTAAAGTTAAGTGGTCTCAAAGAAGTGACAAATCTGTCATTGCCCAATAATGAAATTAGTTTGTAATGAAATTTTAAGTCTCATGCTTATTTATTTATAATTATAATTCTCTTGGGTGAGTTATTATTCTGACTTTATTTGGCTGGGGTCTGCCTTTGTTAAGCTTTGAGAAAAAAGTAGTTTTTCCAAACTGCAGTTTATAACCCATAATGTTACATTGTTTTCACTTATTTTCTTTTTAAGGGGGCAAGGAATGTCACATCAGCTGTATGATAATTAGATGGATGATTTAAGAAGACATTTTCAAAGGAGTCTAAGAAAGTTCTGCACCCAACTCCCATTACATTTCAATAGCATTTGGGTAACTAACTCCTTTAAACTGATTTGAAAATCACAGCAAAATACATAAGCACATGCTTAACTTTGATTTTTATGAAATTATTCATATGCATAATGTTAAGCATGTATTTAAGTATATGGATTTGTGCATATGGTCTTTGCAACTTTCTGAATACATATTCATTCAGAAGATCTTGAGACAATGAAATCCCTGCTGTGAAGTCTGTGGGCTTCACTAGGACACTGATTTGTAAAACAGTGCACTCTCCTGAACATGGATCTGAGAAAACTCCACAGATCAGCAATTTTCAGCACTGTGATAAAGCATTTGTTATGACATCAGACAACAGAAGATTCTTATTCAGCTTTTAGCTGCAAATACCATACTAGCAGTAGGTTTTTGAAAGTTTCGCAGTTTGTGAAATGTTTAATGAACTAGGGCCAAGTTCTTATCCCTTTCCATGCCAGTGGTTTTGAGGAGATATTTATGATATCCTGTAAAAATCAATTTTGATTCAAAACCAGGCAAACAGTGGCAGTTTGATTGTTACTTTGAATTTTGAGACATGCACAATCCATTACATGCACTATTTTAAGGTTGCTCCATAGATGTGGTAACTGGTTATGACCAGTTTTTAGTATTTACAAATTAGCTTTAAATTAAAAACAGGACAGTTGAACATACTACAGATTCACACAACAACAAAGGTGAGTAATGGAAAAGATCCTCTATAGCATTAATTTCCTCCATCTTGCTCCCCTAGTATGTTTTCGAATCTTTTGGCCACTCTAGCTTTCAAATTGCCAAGCAACGGGGCTGCACTACTTCCCCAAGAAGACTATTTTACTGCTTTAAAATATGAAATGCGGCAATGGTAGCTGAACAATGTGCATGGAACTTCACGTGTCCCATTCTAGAAGATAGCAAGAGAACTACTTTACAATTAAAATGTGGTTCTGGTCAAAAAAGAGGCTATTTAAACATGGCAGCTTCTTATTCAACAGATCTGCTTCATTTGTGCATTTGGAATCATATCTGTGCACTTCAGTGTGAAAACAAGATTTAACTACATTCTATTTATATTAATATATGGAGCCAAAGCAGCTAAGAGAGAGTTGGATTGCATTCTGGCTTGGACATCAAACAAAGCTAATAAGTTCCAGTTTGAAGAATCTTTACCTCAAGGTCTAGAGAGCTGTACACTTCAAATCTATTCTAAAGTGTACTTCTCCTCTGAAAGCTGACTATTTAAAAACAGCAAGGTAGGGTTTTATATTTATTGCCTCTCATGGACTCCCAGATGTGCTCAATTTACAAAAAAAGTTGTTTTTATCTAGATGTCACCTCTCCTAAATCATCCAGTGAACAGACATTCAAGTTGGGCTCTTTTTTCTTGTGCATCATCACTGTAATAAAGATTCTGCAGGCCAAATATGATCTAAGTGACACCTTTGCTTCTTCATTAACAGTGCATGAGTACCGCAGGTGTAACTGATTGGAATTTAGTAAACAATTCTGTAGATGAAGCACAAAAAGGAATAGAGTGCAGCTCTCTCTCTCTCCTTCTCCCTGATATATTTACTCTTGGGGTGCCAACAGAAGTGAAAACAATAGAAAACTGCGCGAATCACAAAACCCAGCAGATATGCTTCTAAATACTTACAGGCAACACAGCAGTTGAGGAACAAGATGATACTGATACATACTTTTCAGAGTAGGACTCTGAGGCCCATATCTGAACTTTTCCAAAAGTAAGAGGATGTGCTAATCCAACAATTTTGTCTGCGCAGATGTAACTGAGAGAAGAATGTTGCCTTACAATTCGAATCTAGATAACAATTCTGTTATAATGGCCATGCAAAATCAGAATCCAGCTCAAATGCTGTGCTGGCTTTCGAAGCCTAACAAAACAGAGAGTAGAGGTATTGGCAGAGTGAGCAGGTATAACTCTGAATACACACAGGCAGCAGATGTGTTGATTAAGGTGCTAATGTTTTATGTAGTTACTTCTCAGAGTACAAATGTACTTTAAAGTAGATAGAGAAAATTACACAACCAGCTAAACGAAGTAAGCAATTTTAGGGATTATTTAAAATCGTATCCAATTAAACACCACATTAGAACTGAAGAATGCTGATTTATTTACATAGCACCATACTAATGTCTCAAATGACTCACAAACATGCCAGCAACAATTTCAATAAAATACTTTACTTGTTTATACAAGCCAACACTAAAACTCCATATGAGCTGGGCCTAAAACACATGGAAGAGGTATGGTAGAGGGAAAGGAAAGGAGAAGATACTTGTTTAACCTTTGAAAAGGTTAATTTTCAACATTTCTGCTCCTGTTGAGCAAGCTCAACAGCCCCTTTTTATGTTCTTTTCATTGTTAGAGCAGATGCTACTCAGTTGCATCAATATCTCTAGAGCTACTAATAATAAACTCCCAAGCATCTAATTGTGTGACAGATGCACAATATGCACTGGCGTGAACATAATGAAATCAAGAAATTTTACCAAACCCTTTGCTCTCACAGTTATTCATCTGCTCATGTGTTGCACACCTGTGGCATGCTGGCAATATGGCTGGTTTCAGCATGAGAAACTCCCAAGTGAAATCCCAGCTTTCTACAAATAAAGGCTTTATTTGTTAGGAGTAGGAAGTCTGGAGAGATCAAGGAGAACGGAGTAAGACTCAAAGAAATACTTTTGTAGGCTTTAGCCAGCCATTATTCCCCTTAATGTGACTTCCTGTGTCAAAAATCCTTCCCCATCTTCCACAGTCGCATGGGTATGCTTCTGCATCAGGAAGTAGGAAGAAGCAAGATTTATAAAGCTTGTACAAGCATTCTCACCACAATAGCGGTACCAAGGAGCCCAATAGGCTTTGTAGGGGGTTCAGGATAGGGTCAAGATTCTTCTTCTCTTCAACCTGTTGTAAGAATTTGCCCTCCTATGGCTAGGGAAAAGGAAAATGTATGATCATGGCCAAAGATGAGGCTTCACTCAGACCACCTCCAACGGAGGTGACTAATTGACAGAGTGAATAGGGGAGAAGAAAATGGCTCTGAGAGTGAGTGGCTTTCCCAGTTTTGCTATGCCCCCCCATTTTGCCATTGCCTCTGCCCCTCTGTGTTTCTCCTTTTATTCCTTCACTAGTGGCTCTTTCCTTCAATGAAACTTCAGGCCTTCCCTAGATTGGGACCTGGGAGAAAGGTTGACATGCTTAACAGTTGAAGTGTGGAGTAGAAAATAAATAAAGCTTAGAGGATAACATTTTCAAATGCTGCCTAAGTGACTTAGAAGTCTAAGTTCTCGTGACAGTCAATGGCTCCTAATCACTTGTGTACTTTTGAAAATTTTACCCAGTGTTTGTGTGTTAGTTTAAAATGGGACTGATCTGTGAACTGATTTTTTTTTTCTGAGACTGCAGCAATGATCAGTGGGGTGGGAAAGAGGAGCAATCACGTGTTATTGAAGCCTGGCATAACACGGAGAGATGGAGGCAGTGGCTACATAATGTGAAGCACCTTTGAGGTGCTAGGTTCTAGTCATTTGTATCTCAAACCTAACCTGCCAAATACGGTCCTATTACTTTGGGCCAAATCCTGGAGCCAGGGAAAACTTAACTAGGAATGGAGTAAAATATTGCTCTTTGTTTATTTTGATTAATTGTTGGCAGAGCTGGGCAGGAAATGCTATGCATGATTTTGAAAATATTTCCTGAAAGTTGAAATCTTGAATCTTGAACCAATTTTTTTTAAATGGTTTGAGTCAATCAAAATGTTTCATTTCAATAACTGTGAAATGTTTTGTTTAGATTTGGAACACATTTTATTTTTTCATTTATGTATGTAAATATTTTTAATATTTACCTTACATTTTGAAACAAAAAGTAATTTTGAAGCAGAAAACCAGGATTTGTTGTTTAGAAAATGTCCGAATGGAATTTTTTGACAATTTGGGGGTGTGGGGAGATGTTAAGAAATGCACAGAAACCAACACTCTCTCCTAAAAAGTTTCAGTTTTGATGAATTGGCTAACTTGGTTTTCTAACAAAAAATGTTTCACTGAAAGATTCTCGAACAGCTCTAACTGTTGGTAGTAAACTAGTACATTTTAGTTCTCAAAACTAGCTTCTGGGAAAACTTACTCCATAAGTCTAACGTAAAAACCTCACATAGTTCTATATTGGATTCATAATGTTCAGTGATTGAGGTTCCATTAAGCTCCTTTCATAGTTACATATGAAATCTTACATGTTTGTACACAAAGATCCCTTAAGAATAATAACATGAGAAATCAATTGCCATTTTCACATCTATTGTCTAAACATGGTCCTAAAACGATTGAATGCAAAACCAACTCTAAGAACACAGAAAGTCCATCACCCCCTGATGGAAATAAGTGTGAAGGATAGAAATTCAAATTGTTTAAACTTTCTGTATGCCACAATTTGACATGTCAATGCTAAGTGATATTTTGTTGAGCCATTGTGAAAATATGATGTGTTTAATGGTCCTGACAATTTCACATCTCATGCATGAAGTACTCTAATGTTTGCTCATTGGGCTGGAGATGATAACATCTATTAGGCAAGCAGGGGTGAATGTCTCAGGGCTTTAACACTGAATCCTATAAAACTTTTCAACTCAAGTCACTGGTTCACATCTCAATAGGTAGCGAGTGAAGGTTACTATCATATGACGGCTCCTTGGTATACTATATGAACTGAGTTTGGTGACGTTTGTTTTGTCATGGATGTATATATATGTAACAAAACAAAGACCAACCTGCAACTTGTACACTCCTTGGCTGTCTCTGCAGTTAGGCGATATGACTCACCGGATGTGGAGATAAAACTAGCCTATCACCTTAAAGGAAATCCCTTCAATTTTGACTTCAGGAACATTGAGCACAGCAGGGTGCAGGAAGTTGGCACTGCTCATAGATGGAAAACATCAGTAAATGGGCTATCAATCCAGCACCTTTCATGAATCCTAAATTTTGGTGAAAAGTTAAAAAACAGAAGTCATCCTTCAAGGACTTCTCTCCTACACTGCCTCTTAGGTTTATCTGTGCTCTTTTACATATCAACAAATGTGTATAGATTTATTTTTTGTTTCTACACTTACATTTATTACCAGAGCTGATTGAAATTTCATGACTTAAGTTTTATATGATCTTTTTTCAATAACGTTTGATATTCAATGAAAACATCCATTTGATTAGAAATTTCATTGAAAAAATTGTTGCGATCTGATTTTTTTACATTATTAATTTTTAATTTCCACAATAATGTATTACAGGTGTTTCAGTTGATATTCAAAAGGAGATAGGATAGGATTTAAATACACTGCTAAGGTACTACAAAAAGAGTGAACATGTATACATTATTCCAGGGAATTTCTAGGCTGGCTTTGAAGCTGGGGGACTTCGACATTGCAATCAAACATGCAGCTGGCGAAGCCTTCAGACAGCACACTTATTGCTCACACACATCTGACATATTGCATTATGAAGGGTGTTAGCCCAGCCAGCTAAGTTGAGGTAAAGGTGTTAACCTCCATCCACACTATGGAAAGATCATGGTTATATATTGCAGTTAATTAACACACATTAGCTAGCTTCTACTTAACCTCAGCCTCTTTTTCTGATCTAGAAAAGGCCCTCCCTCTCTTGCATGGATTGCTCTCTTTGCCAGGGCCAGCTCCAGGGGTTTTGCTGCCCCAAGCAACCAAAAAAAAAAAAAAGCAGTGATCACGATCTGCGGCAACTCAGCGGTAGGTCCTTTGCTCTCAGCGGGAATGAGGGACCCTCCGCCGAATACGTGAAAGTGCCACCCTGCTCCGGAGTTGCCACCTCAAGCACCTGCTTGATAAGCTGGTGCCTGGAGCCGGCCCTGCTCTTTGCTGGCAGCCAACTATCTCTTCATCCCTCTCTGCTTGAGTTACAGTCAGTTTGTAGGTTTGCTGTTACTCACTACCCCAGTGAGCAACGTGGTGCTTTGTTCATAATTCCCCTCTACACACACACAGACTTCCCTCAATAGGCTGTAACCTTACAATCTACCTTGTCTAGGGAGTGCTACATTGTTGCATCTCCCCAGAAGCAGATCAGAGAACAAGTTCTGTCTCAGTCACGATTCCTCTCTTGCTCTGGGAGGCAGAGTAAATTAGCTACTTACAGAATCCTAGGTTTAGAAGGGACCACAAGAGACATCTAGTCTGACCCCCTGCCAAGATGCAGGATTTCTGTCTAAACCATCCTGTTCCATTGTTCTACTGTTTTTGGTGGGGCAGCTGCATGCCCCTTGTCCAGCTAGAGTATATCTACACTGCAGCTGGGAGAGAGCTTCTCAGCCTGGGTAGACAGACACGCTAGTAGGGTATGAGCTAGTATGCTAAAAATAGTAGTGTGGATGTTGTGGCTCCAGTGGAGACTCACGCTAGCCACCTGAAATCAGACTCAAGGGGTAGAGTGGGCTTGAGATCCTGTGCTGCAACATCCTCACTGCTATTTTTAGCTCTCTAGCTCAAACCCTGTTAGCAGGAGTCTGTGTACTTGGGCCGGCCCGGCAGGAAGTGGAAGTGGGAGGAGCCAAAGGTTCTACCACTCTCTGACTCCTCTCCAGCACCCTGCCTGCCTACGGGACTATAATAGGGATATCAGGCAAACAGAATCTGCTTTTCCCACTGTAGCCACATCATAATGTGAGCAGCTCCACAGGGGGATAGAGAGGCGTGCATGGCTGAAAAAGATCTGTGATCATCTTGCCTGTAGCTACTATTCCAAATCCATGCAAAAGCCTAAACCGAACATCTACATGCCACTTCATTTTCAGTGTGCTGCAATGTTTTTCTGCAGTTATTTGGGAGTTCTGAGTATACCAAGGCAAAATAAAGAGAATAATTTTGCCTTTTTGCTATTTATTTCTATACACTAGTAAAATGTATTGTGAGCAGTAACAAATGCCACATTTACATAGAAATCTTTTCTCCATGCTATTATTGTGTCTATATAGTGCACATCTTTATGGCATTATTAATTGATATTGATCTATAGTAGAGAATACCAGGAAGGTTATAATTTTGCAGCGATGAAGTTTATGTGGCAATATAAACATGCTGATATCTATAGCTCATCAATATTTCATGGCATGTGTTGCATTAGAATTTTCACAAAATGAACTGAATTACTGAGAGCTTTCTAGAGAGACTTTTTTCCAGTGTCCAAGAAATATGAAATTGAATTTAGCTTTTCTGTCCTTTTTTTTTTTAAATTGTGTTACATGGCCAGAAAAATGAATCGTTCTGTTACAGAAATAACTATATTGCATAATGAATGGAAAATCTCAAGAGAACTTTCTGACTTAGCAAATGCTTTTGCAGGCGAGTGTAACCCAGAGTGAGTCTCTGTCCTCCTCTATGGCCCTTTAAGTGCAAGTGTTAGAGGGCCATGCTTTTAGCTCCAGAGTTCTGGAGTACAGTCTTCTCAGACAATCCAGCCAGGGTACTGTGATACAAATATATCAGTTTGTAAACTGACAGGTGCTAGTTTGCAAAATCCAAAGTCCTCATTCCACTTTTCACTCTACCTGCCATACTCACACAGTGGCACCTTGCTACTGAAGTAGTTACATTGAGATCAATGCAGACCTGAGTTAGGAAGTCCTCCTGGTTTCCAATCCAGTCATGATCACTGATGTTCTAGGTGATGGGACTATGCCTAGAACTTTTTAGGGCCAAATTTTCAAACAGATGCCTTTGCTGGGAATGGAAACTATCCATGTGCACACACAAACAGGACATTGTACATATAAATGTGGGAAGCTGTGCTCACAAGTGAGCAGTTGAGTTCACAAGTACTCCCATTAGCAAGCAGCAAGTCCAGATATGTCTGCGCTGTTACTGTTCAGTGTGTGTGCATGTGGACTACACAATGGCAACTGAAGTGCCGGTGTTTGAATATTTGGCCCTTTTTATGTGAGTGGACACAGTTGATACTAGCAGGACTTCCCTTAAACGTGATGCAGAGTTGAGTTTTTCTGAGTTAAAAAGAGATACCACAAACAATAGAATCATATTGCAAATATAAAGATCCCATTTTAGGACCAATTCTGGGAGTTGCCAAGAGTCTGCTGTTTACAATGAGAGTTGAGGGTTTCAACACCACACAGGAGATTTTCAGCAGCTTGCAGATTTGGGCCTATCCAGAACCTTCTTACATCTTGGTAGTGGTGGGAGAAATAAGAAGAGTACTAATATTTTATTCCCAGTATACTCAGTAACAAACCAGGACAAAAAAAAGGACCAAATACCTATATATCAAGGCAAAATGCTAAACACACAGTTGGGAAGACTTTGTCACCCTCTTCAATTCTAGCCAACTACTCCATTATTCCACCCATTCTTTCCTCACTTGCTACCCTTTAGTGCTATATTCACCCCAAAATCTTTCCCCTGCCCAGACTCTCTTCCCCTTACACTCTTTCTTTTATGCTCCACTCTTTTTTAAATTGTTCTTACTCTGTCTCAGAATTGTTACTACTTAATACAAATTTCCCAAATCATTCTGTGGCATCTACCTTGTTCTGGGGTATAGGGTGACAAAGTTCAAAAGACAAAAGTCATTAAAGAGGGCGGAGGGTAGGAGGAAAAGTGAGAAGAGGAGATACATATAGAGTTAGAATGAATACATTGCAGAAAACTTAACATTTACTTTGGGTAACATTCTTCAGTGATTTACTGCACATTAAATTTAACATTCTAGTTCATATTTTATCTGGGCTTTATCTGTATATTGGACATTACATATTATTTATTAATTATTATTATTATATATTAGCAGTGACAACTAAATTTTCTTTTCAACAGCACTAGGCAGACTGAAATAATTTCATCTGCACTGGGCCACCTTTGGTTCAAAACTCCCATAGTTATCCCCGTTATTGTAGGTTGCCACTGGTTGATTGGGAAAAGTCTAGCTCTCAAAAGTCACAGTATGCTGTCATTGTTCCCATGTTTTCTTTATTAGTGCAGCCTTGATTATATAAGACAGGAACTCCCATTAAACGTCTCAGTGAAAGAAAGTATGAATGTTATGTATAAAGTTGTTTTATAGAACAATCTCTTTAGACAATACATAAATGACAGTGAAACATGCTGTGGCAACACCACCATGCAAAAAATAGGGGTTTTTGTTTCAAAATTTTTTGTTTGTTTCATAGCTATTTATTCATTTTTAATGAGTTTTACCTAACAACTTTAACCTGGACTTTTAGTGACTTTGTCCCATTGAATCCAAATTAATTTCTGAATTTACAAAATAAGATACCCATTATGTATTACAGGAAACCTTTATTTATAATGAAATATCAAAAATATATATTGTTTTCTTCTAGTATGTGAGATACCCCCACAGCCTCATCATAGAACTTTGGTCTTTCACTTCACTTGTTTCTTTTTTGTTTAGCATAAAATAAATTTATTTTAAGGAGTTAAGAACTCACTATACAGGAGGCTGTTTATGAGAACTGCCCCTCCTTCCTTATAAACTAAAAACAAAAACCATGATCTTTGCTGAAGCTTTTTATACTTTTCATTTCAACACACAGAGCTCCATTAACCGATAGTCACAGCAAAAGCCACAACAAACACACACAGCAGCGTGAACTGCACAATTCAACAGACAATGCAGACAAACTTGAATATAATCCAAGATCTTTCTACCTCTTTTCATAACAGGTTAGTGCTCGCCCTCAGTGTTGGTGTACAGTTTTTATGGCATGGAAAAATAGGGATGTTTCTGCCCTACAAAAATAAATGTGTTGAATGCTTTAGTTTGAACTTGCACAATGTCAAAAAAAGACCCAAACACTGGCACAAATAAAAATAATCCAGTAAGTGAGGACATCGGTAGAGCTCATGGCTGGTGGCAGGAAAATGTGGATAAGAAATCCACCAACATCCATTTTTACCTTGCTGCAACATCTTTCAAAAATAAATTCTTACATTTTGGTGAATAAGGAACAGAGCAGAATTGAAGTGTGTAGGCAGGATTTTTGGCTGCTTGTACTGTGTCACTGAAATGACATTCAAACAAACCCCTAGTGCATCATAAGCGTCAACTGCTCACAAGGCACCTTTGAACCTGAGAAGCATTATTAGGCTTGAGAGAAGTTGGGGACATTTGTTACAGGTTATTTCCCACCCCGTTCCATGCCGCATTATAAAATTGGCTGGACCCCATCTAGGACAAAATAGGAATAGCAAAAGGAAAGGAATCCAATGTATTGAAATACTCATCAAATATAGTATTTGGAGAGATCATCTTAATGCCACTATAATAAAGCCATGGTGCACCCACCCCTTGAATACTGTGTGCAGTTCTGGTCACCCCATCTCAAAAAGAGTTGTATTAGAATTGGAAAGATACTGAGAAGGGCAACAAAAACCAGCAGGGAGATGGAACAGCTTCCGCATGAGGAGAGATTAAAAAGAGTGGCACTGTTCTGCTTAGAAAAGAGATGACTAACGAGGTGGGGTGTGTGTATGTATGACAGAGGTTTATAAAATCATGAATGGTGTGGAGAAAGTGAATAGTGAAGTGTTATTTACCCCTTCATATAACACAAGAGCCAGCGGTCACCCAATGAAATTAATAGACAGCAGGTTTAAAACAAACATAAGGAAGTATGTCTTCACACAATGTGAAGTCAATCTGTGGAACTCATTGCCAGGGGATGTTGTGAAGACCAAAATTATAACTGGGTTAAAAAAGAATTAGAGGATAGATCCATCCATGGCTATTAGCCAAGAAGGTCAAGGACACAACGTATTGCTCCAGGTGTCCCTAAACCTCTGATTCCTAGAAGCTGGGACTGGACAACAGGGGATGGATCACTTGATAATTGGTCTGTTCAGTTCATTCCCTCTGAAGTGTCTGGCACTGGCAACTTTTGGAAGGTTGGATGCTGGGCTAGATGGACCCTGTATGTCTGTTCTTATGATGCACTAGGAAAGGTAACAGCATGAAGCAGGTTTCCAGAGGTTCCTTTAGTTTAATAAAAAAAATGAAGAGTGAATTAACTCCATTTTCTAGGGTGTATTTCATGTTCCTTAATGCAAACAGTATGGCTCCCACAGGTCCACTCTTTCATTTATAGCAACAATAACAACCTGGTTTTCTCTGAGGTTAGTCAGTAAGAGGAGGGAGAGCTGGGGGAGGACTGTAATGAAAGCCTAGTACAAAGCTGCCATTTCTATGTAAAGTTGTAAACTTGCATGAATGCAAAACTTTATCTGCTGCCATACAGAAGGAGAAAAGGTGAGGGAATAGGGTGGTGGTGGGGAGAAGGATGTTTCATCGATCAGGCTTATTAGTTTGCCAAGATTACAAACTTACCACATTGCGTGTGAATTTCTCAAAAGATGTTCGACGATCCAGTGTGTTTTCCAACTTAAATTAAAAAAGGGGGAAATAAAAAAAGGAAAAAGAAAAGGGGAGAAAAAAGAAGAAGAGCAAGAAACAAATAGAGCAGAAAAGAAGGAATGATGAAACAATGGACTGCAAAACAAAGCTCATGTACAAATCAAGAAGCAAAAGTAGGTATGAAACTGCTAATGAATGCTTGTTATATAACAATGGACGGGCAAAGCAGTTATAATATTTGATAAAAAAAAACTTTTCTCAGGTGGATCAAACTGGTTTGATTAAAAAGAAAAACTGAAAATAAAAAAAAATTATGAAGAGCATTTCTTGTGTCAATGAACTGACATTTGCAAAACTTAAGGACTTCGCATACACAGTAGCAGCTCTGTGGAACTTTCAACATTTCTCCATATTGGATGATCAGAAACTAACATTTGAAAAAAAACCATACAGTACTTCCATATAATTTTTAGATTTTTATTTTATGCACAGTTTAGTATTATCAAGATCATAACTAGCTTACTATTACTTCTACACAGGATATTGGGCCTGATTTTGCAAACAGTGTTCCCAACTGATTGCAATAGGATTTAAAAATTTGTAGTGGTTGCACAATCAGACCCACTAATAACAAACAACAATTTCATTATAGACTTTTGCATCAAAAAGTGTTTTGGAATTTCCTTGCATTCAGCACTTTGACCCCCTATCATGTAAGATGCTCCACACAGTGAAGGGTTTGTCTCTGCAGAGCTCATTGCATAATCTAGACCTTAAAAAGCAAAGGTGCTGTACCATGGTAAGATTTTTTGTTTGCGTGAGTGTGACATGATCTCACATTCATATTACATTCCTAACCTGATAAAATTAGACATATAATAACAGAGAGGGAAAGAAATCCTAAGATACTTTTTTAAAAAATGAAATCAGAAGTTATTTATACCAATGAGATCAATTTTAAACAAATTAGTAGGCTTCGTAAATAATACTAAAGAAAATGAGAATTACTATATTTGCAAATTTGAAAGACTACACTGCAGGGATTTGATTTTATTTAAAATATGTGTAAACTACTTTTCAGTTTAAGTTGCTTGGTAACAGAAAGAGTGCTACAACGTGAGATGTAAAAGTAAAAATAGGTTTTGCTAATTTAACTTATTAAAACATACACGCGTGAAGGATACATTTATCAAACTACTGTATGTATGTGGCCCTCTAAATAAGCCAACCTGGTCACCTACCAGATATCCAGCTGCACTTACACAGGGGAGAGAAATCCACATATTGTAGCAAACAACCACCAATGACCACAGTGGCAACAAAAAGACAAGATGAACCAATACCTTTTTCTTGGCCTGGAGCAGCTCCTGGTAGGCACTGGATCGTATAAAACGAGGATAGGAATCACTTTTCATCAATTTGTAAATGTGCTCCTGAAGAGAGAAGACATAAAATTTTAAAAAATTGACATTTTGAATGGATGTTCTGAAAACAAGATGCAGTGGACTAAAATAAAAAAGATAAATAACAGAATCTTTAATGTCATTATCGAGAGATACCGGAGATTATTATTAGTATATTTTTATGGAAGGAGCCTTGGCTGCAGTTCTAGAGTTAAGGCTGAATTGACTTTTGTTCTTAAAGTAGAATCCACCACCTTGTCATGTGTGAAGAATACAGTGTACTTCCCCTTAAATTAAAGCACTCGTTCTATATTTGAGTGAATTTTCTAAGAATTTACAAGTACATCAGCTAAATAGACTCTCCAAAAAATGTAACACCCATATAAAACCATTTTTTGTCCCAAATTACTTTATTAACAGAATAATGCAACCTTCCATTATAGATAAATTTACTGAATAATCCATTGGCTACACTTGAAGACATTGTATTTCGGGTTAATTGGCCTTTCTGCTAAACTCCACCCTGCAGTGATACCATGAGGGGTGAGGACTCAAATGTTGTCTTTAAATTTAATCTAATCTGGGACTGCAAACACTAGTACGCACTGATTGTAACTGCATCACCTCACTACAGGGCAGTGTTAAAGTTATTTGAGTGCCTTAACTGTCCATTTACATACCGTACCATAACATGTTTGGATTTCTTTTAAATTGAACCTTAACTATTTCCTGGATCTAGTTTTCAGATTATTACAATATCCCTGTAATATGTTTATCTGTAATTTACTGATATGTATTCAGACATAAATCCGGTTTAATGTACTAGTGCCCTGAGAACCCAGTCAAGATCATGCCCCACAAACTGAGTCTCAAGATCATGCCCCAGGTACTGTTCAGATGCATGTGAACTCATGCCCTGCAGAATTTACAAATATCTACAGAGCCAAGGCCACTCTAGCTATAGGCAAACTAAGCAGCTTCCAAGGGCTGCAGATTTCTGGGCAGCAGCCCAGGGTAGTAGATTTGACCTGGCCGCCCATCTGTTATGACAGAGAGGTGGCTGGGCCAAACCTGAGTGGCTCAGGGGGCAGCATACTAACGTGTGCCTAGGGCAGCAGATTGTGTTGAGCAGCCTCTGCTACAGAGAGAGAGAGAATGCTCAGAAATCAAATTCACAGAATGCCTTAAAAGCTGAAGGGCTAAAATGTAAAGTAGTCTAAGTCCATGAGTCTGTATTTGTTTTTAGACAGTTGGGGTGGGAGGGTTTAAAACCCCCCAATATGAATAGAAATATATATTTGTAAGCATTCAATGAAACCAGTTTATAAAACAATTTAAACTCTCTCCTGCAGTATAGGGAAATCCTGGAACAACAACACTGACCTAGTGAATGAATCTGAAAGTGAAAATCCTAACACTTTATACAGTGCAAGCTGAGTGAATGGAGAAAGTAAATGAAAGGAGAAAAAATGTAGGTAGAAGTCAATCAAATTTTCAAAGTTCTCATCTCAGTTTGGATAATCTAATGCATTTATAAATTCTGAAAAGTGATCATGTAAAAAAAATAGCACCTTCTGACCCAACATGCTACCTTCACGCATTCATATCTGGCCCCTTTAGTGTCTCTACACCATTTGACTTTTTTTTTTAGCACAGCTAATATAGCTAAGAGAGAACAAAGAGGATTATGTTCCTTCATCCATAGTATCAGAACAGGATTGGTTAACAACATTCAGCCAGTTGAATCTATGCAAACACCACTGAAAAGAGCAGCCTCGCAGAGGTGTCACAGAGAATAACTTAAACTGCAGAATTTATTACTGGTGGTAATGCACAAGAAGTAAAGAACCCAGGTTGCTTCTCAGATTCCAGGTTAAGCTGGGAAAGCTGGAGTTAGAAAAAATATTTTTTTCTACTTGTAAATTGAACACATTAGAGCTGGACTCTTCAAGAGACAAATATGGAACCTCATTATGCCATTTTTATAGTGAGTCACCTTACAGACTAGAGCTGTATTTTAAACAAAAATAAAGTTACTTATTTGATGCCCTGGAGACTCTTCAACTCAAAACCTGGCAGACCATCACGAGCAGCAAATTCCAAAAGAAGGGGCCCTCTACTGAAAAAGTCTTGTCACTTGAGCACAGTGGGTAAAGATCATAATGTTCAAGGCAGGACAGGTGAGTCTTATCCTGATTGCTCTGAGTGAGAAGTGTTCACTGCCAGACTTAAATTACATTGAACAAGATCAAAGGAGGTAGTTCTGATGGGAAAAAGCCTCTTTGTATAGAGTCTGCATACGCCAGACCATACACAAATGGAAAAAATCTAGGAAGAAAATAAAGGAGTGTTGAGCTTTCATACCCATTTTCTAAAACTAGAATAATGGCAAGGAAGGTTGCTTTTCTTTAGCTATTGCAGTTCAAACATATCTTTGCTTCCAGATCTTCTGTATTTCTGAAGTATTTAACTATGTAATTTATGTCTTTGTTTTATGTGTACTGTACCATTAAATTTCTAAGGGCTCAGTGTAGGCAGACAACCATTGTGTGTTCAATTTAATGCAGACTATCACAGTGGAGACATATTGTGTGCTCTCTCAGGAAAATTTTGCTGTTTTATGCTGTGCTATTCTCAGTCTAAAACAAAGGCCACTCGGACTGAAGTTATCTGTTTGCTATGTGTATGGTACCATATTTCTTCATTAAATCAACCCACGAATTATAAAATGGAGAAAAAAATCTTAGAAAGTCATACTCAATCCGTCCTTCATTCCTAGAATATCACTCCTTGAAGAACAGTTCCTAGAAGACTACTATGCTGTTCAGTGGATATTACTTTTACAGTGAGGTTTATAAGGTACACTTCTACATAGGATTCAGAAATAACCTCAGTACAAGCCTCTATATTTATTTCTCCCATGGGACAAACGATCTTTTCTTGGTATAAACTTTTGCCTCCTATAAAAGCTAATGAGAGTTATGAACATGCATCCAGAGGAGAACAGATTCCTCGTTTTGGTTAAGAAAAGTCCTTCAAGAGCAGATCCTGAGAGGCAGAAATTCATTTGATTTTCTGTAGCATTTTTACTGCAACTGAGCAAAAGGGTTAAGAAACCTGGTACCTGAAGAGAATGAACTTTACTGTACCTATATTGCACTACACCCCCGGCTAGCAGGGCAGATTCACACATGTGCAGGGGGCCAGCTTGAAGCCTTTGCACCACTACAGTCATCAAAATTGTGGCTCATATGACACTTAAGCAATGCATAGGCCTTAATCCAAGGAATGCGTTTCCCCCATACTGCATTGATACTGATATTTTTAGAAAAGTGAACACTATATTATCTTTACCAAATATATCTGTTTGTAAGAGTGTGCATTCAAATGGCTGGTGCTATACCTCGGAAGTGCCTGGATGAAGATCATATACTGACCTGAGCATCTTCAAATGTGTATCTTCCTGGGTCCTTCACATTCTGTGTGGTTTTGTCATAACTTTTCGAATCAAGATTGATGGCACTGGGAGCTCCTGGAGCAAGAAACTCCTGCCAGATTTCCTGGACTCGAGCAGGTACTTCACGATTAGGTCTCTTCTTCAAATCTTCAACTGCTAACCAGAACCTATGGCAAAATATGGCAACTTGAATTCTAAGGTTAATTTCTTTCCTAGGTTCTGGTATAACCAGCCTTTCATGACTTCTTCTCATTAGTATAGTTTATAATGACATTAAAAACTGCTTTACACACATCACAAAACAATACACAACAATGAGCAAAGTGGTAACCATTAATTTTGTATAAGGATTATATAGTTTCTGTATAGGAATTGCCATTCTGGCTTAGACCAGTGGTCTATCTAGTCCAGTGTCCCGTATTAAACAGTGGCCAGTATCAGCTGCTTCATGGGAAGGTGCAAGGAACCTACAGGGTAATCTGCTCACAGGGAAATTTTTGCCTAACCCCCATCGAACACAGGTTGCCTTGAAGCACGAATATTTATAGAATCATAGAAATGTAGATCTAGAAGGGACCTCAAGTGGTTTAGTTCAACCCCTTGTGCTGAGGCAGGACCAAGTGTACCTAGACCATCCTGAGAGGTGTCTGTCCAACCAATAACAGGGATTCCAGAAACTGCCTTGGAAGTCTATTCCAGAGTTTAACTATCCTTATGGCTAGAAAGTTTTTCCAAATATCTAAATTTAACAGCCCTTCCTACAGACTAAGGCCATTACTTGTTGTCCTACCTTCAGTGGATATGGAGAACAATTGATTGCCATCCTCTTTACAGCAGTCCTTAACATATTCGAAGACTGTTATCAGGTCTCCCCCCTCAGTCTTCTTTTCTCAAGACTAATTATGCCCAGTTTTTTAAACCTTTTTGATAGGTCAGTTTTTTTAAACCCTTTATCATGTTTGTTGCTTTCCTCTGGACTCGTTCCATTTTTTTCCATATGTTTCTTAAAGTGTAGCACCTAGAATTGGACATAGTACTCGAGCTGAGGCTGCTGATTAGAGCGGGACAGTTATCTCCCATGTCTTACACACAACACTACTGTTAATATACCCCAGCATACTAGCCTTTTTCACAACTGCATTAGGTTGTTAGCTCATGTTCAATTTGTGATCCACTATAACCCCAAGATCCTTTTCAGCAGTACTACTATCTAGCCAGTTATTCCCCATTTTGTAGTTGTGCATTTGAGTTTTCCTTCCTATGGGCAGTACTTTGCACTTGTCTTAACTGAATTTCATCTTGCTGATTACAGACCAATTCTCCAATTTGTCAAGGCTCTTTTGAATTCTGATCCTGTCCTCCAAATTGCTTGCAACCCCTCCTAGCCTGGTGTCATAAGTAAATTTTATAAGCATACTCTCCACTCCATTTTCCATTAGTGAAAGTCATTAATGAAAATATGGACTGGTACTGGACCAGGACAGACCATTGTGGGACCCCACTAGATAGCCATCCCGGTCTGACAGCAAACCATTGATGGCTAGTCTTTGAGCACAGTCTTTCAATCAGTTTTGCATCCATCATATAGTAATTTCATCTAGACCACATTTACCTAGTTTGCTTGTGAGAAAGTCACGTGGGACTGTGTCAAAAGCCTTACTAAAATCAAGATACATCACATCTACTGCTTCCTCCCTATTCACTAGGCCAGACCGCTTGTTATCCATATAAAGGTCTAATCTTCTTTTGAATCCTGCTAAACTCTTAGCCTCAACTGTATTTTGTGGCTGTAAACTGTGCACGCTAATTGCATGTTGTCCAGAAATGTATTTTCTTTTATCAGCTTTAAATTTTCCCCCTTTCAATTTCATTTCCTGTCCCTTGACCTGGTATTTTGAGCAATTGTAAATAGCAGTATCCAATCTAGCTTCTTGCTATACAGAGCACACATACTTCAGGAGGCCATGTTAGGTTATGTGTGGGACCATGGTATATTTTTTCTGCCCAATAAAAGATCACTAAAAAGGCCTTGACCAAATGTGATCTGAACTGTGCTACCTGGAATCACATTTATACAGTTGTTGCTATTAGGATACTAGCATGGTTACAGCAGCAAAGAATCCTGTGGCACCTTATAGACTAACAGACGTTTTGGAGCATGAGCTTTCGTGGGTGAATACCCACTTCGTCGGATGCATGTAGTGGAAATTTCCAGGGGCAGGTATATATATGCAAGCAAGCTAGAGATAACGAGGTTAGTTCAATCAGGGAGGATGAGGCCCTCTTCTAACAGTTGAGGTGTGAAAACCAAGGGAGGAGAAACTGGTTTTGTAGTTGGCAAGCCATTCACAGTCTTTGTTCAACCCTGAACTGATGGTGTCAAATTTGCAGATGAACTGAAGATCAGCAGTTCTCTTTGAAGTCTGGTCCTGAAGTTTTTTTGCTGCAGGATGGCCACCTTAATGTCTGCTATAGTGTGGCCAGGGAGGTTGAAATGCTCCCCTACAGGTTTTTGTAGATTGCCATTCCTAATATCTGATTTGTGTCCATTTATCCTTTTCCGTAGAGACTGTCCAGTTTGGCTGATGTACATAGCAGAGGGGCATTGCTGGCATATGATGGCGTATATTACATTGGTGGATGTGCAGGTGAATGAACCTGCATGGTTACCTTGATCACTGTACTATAATCACTATTTGGTTGTCCACGGACTGTACAACACAGTTAACAAAAAAGATAATTGCTCTGGGAATCCTGCTATAAACAGCTAGACTTAAGCATGGTGCCATAAACTAGCACAGTTTTATTCTCAGAGAAGACAGGACCCACTACAATGTGGTTTCTGCTTTGTCGGGGGAGCCAGATACAATATAGTCTTCCAATGTGATGTCAACACGGTTGGTCTAATAACAGAGAAGTTGGGACTCAACTGATCTTGACCGTGCTCTGGCTTGGACTTTACTTGATCAGAGCATGATTTGGGAATATGGTTAAAACATGGTTTTGCCCTGAATACACTGCAAGACTAAGAAATGTTTTCACTGTGTTGAGGGACTACTGTGTTTTACCCAGGTCTCCCAAGAAGTCAGAAATGACATTACATACTTACAAGTGTGGTAAGGCTGCTGCACAAAGACAGCAAAGCAAATAAACAGAACACCTTACAAAATAGTTCTTCATTTCAGTTTACATCATTGGAAGCAATTAGTCTCATAGTCCCCTTATTAAACTGGCCTAACTCTAACAAATGGAAGGCAGGGTAGTCACATGAGCCCAGTACTTCTTTGTAGCAGGGGAGGTGAGATAAAGATAGGTCCCTTCCCCAGTCACCTGTTCTGCCTCATCTCTCCTTTTTGTATGGCTGGAAGCCTAAAATGGTATTTGACAACCTCATTCAATGGTTTAGCTTGTTATGGCTTCCCATCAACTTGACCTTCAACTGTCTAATATCAGCCTCTATCTTTTGAGATATCTATTTTAGGGACCTCTAAATGATATCTGAGCACCTCACAATCCTTTTACTGTATTTATCTTCAAAACACTCCTGTGATGTCAGAGAGTGCTATTATCCCCATTGTATAGATGGGGAACTGAGGTACAGGGGGATGAAGGCCTAGACCCTCAAAAGGCATTTAGGCACCTAAGTTGCTTTGAGGATCTGGTGCTCAGTGATTTGCCCAAGATCACACAGGGAGTCTGTGGCAGAACAGGAGCTTAAAACACAAGTCTCTGTAGTCCTAGGTTAGTGCCCTAACCACTGAAGCACCAAAATCTGATGGTTTTATTTGGTCTGTAAATTTGAAAGCAATGCATCTAGAATAGTGTTCTTCTTACACGAGCTTAACAGCTGCACAGCACACAGACTTTAATTCAGCTGACCCAGTAAATAATTCTGTTGAGTTTAGGCAACCTGAATTTGTTGTTTTAAACTGCTTTAGATATTTACATTTCAGAGGGTACGTCCTTCAGTGCAAGCCCCACTCCAATGCACCTACCAGGATTGGCTGATTATTCATGTGTACGAAAGGTAGGTAAAGAGCAGAGAAATGTAAGGGATGTTCTTTGTAACCACAGCCATTTTCAGACCCACACATCCATTAGGATCTATCCTAGGACAGTGATCTTGTTTATTCCTTCTTGCTATCACCAATATTTCTGGGAGCCCCACAAATAAACCCAGGATGCTATTTTGCATGTGAACCATTGACTTACACTATGGTACAGACAATGATGGAAAAATAGGCGGGAGATAAACTGAACTACTTTGGAGGAACATGTAGCTTCTAGCATGGGAAAGAAAGGCAATCCAGACCCATCCTTCATCAAGGTGAGCACAAGCTCCTCACTGGTAGATTAATTTTTATTTTACATTTCTAATGTTGGCATTCCAAAAACCCTACAGAAACTGTGAGACTGTAATTGTAGAAACTTCTTTTAAAATGGAAGCAAAAAATGTGCTGAGAGCTCCAATATGCTATGTCTAGGGAGATTACTTCACTGCAGATATACATTTTAATCTGCTTACTGAGCTTTCAAAACAAAATGTACACCCTCTTCCTACAGAAGAGTCAAGCCTTAAGGCTACCACCATGTGTGTGTGCATTAATTTTGCTAGCTATCACACAGGAAATCAATAGCATAGCCAGGGTTGGAACATAGACCTGCAGGGTCCCTGTGCAGTACCTTAAACACAAGAGAACATCCTTTCTTTTCTTACAACCCTTTGCCTCAATCACTGTCTCTCCAGTACACTGAATAAAGTGAGAGTTTTGTAGAACAAGTAGTATGTAAACATGTAATTAAATACTGTCATCATGCATACACACAAGGGGCCAAATTAAGATTGCCTGGGAAGTGACATTCATAGAATTAACACCAGCTAATGGAAAAACCCTGATTAGAACTCACAGGCTCCTCCTCACTCCTAATGCGATACAACCAGCCATGGGCCAAAGCTACTGGTACATCCCTGTATCCAGAGCTCTAGCTTTGTGCCTATCATGTGGGGAGCTCTGTAGGACTCCAACACAGTGCAGTCAGCATGTGGGTAGCTTTATGGAGCTGGATGGAACATTTGGAGGCTTTAGCAGCAAGCTCCTGACAAGCTCAACTGAGCATGTGCATCTGAGAGGTTTGTAACTCTGTCATATTTGGATGGATTTTCATGAGAACAGAAAAAACCCTCTTTCTGACACCTGGATCACCCCTTTTCCAAATACCAAGTCTTGCTCCAAAACAAGGAGGTGCTAAAGCTCTTCAAGGGAATGGCTGGAAAAAATATTAACATTGGCTAAACTACCTATTAATCCTTAGCCTTTTTCTCTGAAACCCCTATTGCTGAAATATTCCAAAATTCATCCTGAGGCAGAGAGCAAGCATGGAACATTTCAGTCTGAGAGATTAAAGTTTGGCACCTTTATTAGCAACTGAAAACAGGAGTTAATAGAAAGTGTTAGACAATCTCAACTGTAGATTGCTATCAGCTCTGCCTGTTATACCTTGCAACAAAGGCCAATAACTCTTCTCTGTGGTCAGTTAACTGCAGAACTAGCTTCCCACTGGCATTTCAGATAAATATAGTTAAATAGATAAAAACATTTAAAAATAATCTACAATGATGATTAATAATAAATAGCAACAAGAAAAGCAAGATGAGACCGAAAGGGAAAAATCAATCAAACCAATATGCCTATCTCCTGTATCATTCCCTCCTCCACCAATCAAATCATTTTATTATGGTATAATTAAACTACAATGTATGTATATATTCTTTCATATAAAGTAAACAAAAGCATCAAGCATTAAGACATACGGCTGATGTAGTCTATGTTTCACACCACTGAGCTGTATACAATTATTTGATTTATTTATTTGAAAGGATTCATCTGAAGCATCTATCCCTGGTGCTAGTGATTTTTACAGCAAGTATGGTGTGTGATTACAAAAAAAAGCCCCACACAAAATTCCAGTGCACGCTGGGTTGCTGAAACTAGACTATTTGTCCAGCATGCTAACCCCATATCTGACCACTCTCTAACCCCCTGCTCTGACATACACACATATATATGCTATCAAGCACCCAGAACTCTTCTCTCCCTCGAGCTTTCCAGCATCTTATAAAAGTTAACAAATCCAAGGTCTGTCTGATCAAGGAGAAGGGCACATTTCAGAAGATGCCCTGTCACTTTTCGTTCCTTTTTAACCTCATGGGCTGTTTTTAGCACAAGTACCTCTGAGCACACAGCTGCTGCTGTATCACACAGGGAGAAAGATGGTCTGTCATGTAGGCAAGACTCAAAACCATTTAGGTCTTTATAGTTTGAAATCCATAACAACTTCCACCTGGAAACTAATCGGCAGGCTACATATAAATACTTACTTGTCAGAGACCTCAGTGATACATAGACACAGCAAGGATCAGACAAGGAGAGAGGCTGGGATTTTCAAAGAAGATGAAGGAAGTTAGGTGTCTAACTCTCATATTTCAATGAGATTTAGGTGCATGAATCCCATACGCTCCTTTGAATATCCCAGTGTGCCTGGGCAACCAACTGATCCAGGCAGTACTGGATCATGCTAAAACTTAAGCATCCACATTTCAAATATAGTTCTTTGCTTCCTAACAGGAGCTAGGAATTTTGCAAAAATGATACTCTCAACTCTTGTGTTACTGTAATACTTGGCCTCACAGTGAGCCAAGCATAAAGCAGAGCTTCCAAAAGGACTTGCTCTGTGGATGATTACTAAGGAGGGTATAATAGTGTAGGCTTGATGCATGGAGGACCAGTTCTGTGAGCCTTCTGAGTTAAATGGTCCACTCAGAATCCCATGCCCTGTACTGAAGCTACACTACTAACACCCCTGATCAGACTTTTTCCAAGAAATATTAGCTGAATGAAGAGCAAAAGGGGACCAAGCAGCAGCTACATTGACTAGGGATGTCTCTCATCCAGCTGAGCTTTACCCAAGAAGTACAGTATTATGTTTTATCAATTTATGGTGCTTACATGGCCCCCCCACCCCATTACTGTGTATCTGAGCACCTCATAGTCTTTAATTATTTATCTTCACAACACTCCCATGAGGTAGGGAAGTAGTATTCTTCCCATTTTACAAACAGGGAACCAAAATGCAGAGACACAGAGACACTAATTAACTTGCCCGTGTCTAAACAGGAAACTGAACCAACATGTGCTCAGTCCTTGGCTAGCATACTAACCACTGAACTAGCCTTCCTCTTGGTTTCAGTCTATTGCTTCAAATTTCTTCACATTGGCTCACACTTCTTAAGAAAGACTCTACTGTGGGTCAACTTCACTCCCAGTACCAATCCTGATTCCACTTCCCAACTCAAGGGCATGAAAAAAGTTATATTGACAATATTAATGAGATAAAGCTAAAAATAAACATGGTTTCATGTAATGGGTGTGGCTCCTTGATTACAGCTTCTTTTTATATCTCCTCCATTTCTTCCATTGACCTGGGCACATGGCTTTAGATTGATTAGGAGTGAATGTTTCCTCAATGCCTGAAGCCCAATGCTGTATTTTCTACAGGACATTTCGCAGTTTGGAACTATAGTCCCATCTGTTTGCTACTCTTCCAGTTTTGAAGACACTTGTTTTAAATTCAGTCGTGGTCAAATCTGCAAAGGGATGACACCTGATAAACATGGATGTGAAGTTATGTTAGTCATGTTACTAAGCTGAGGAGCTATTGACAGAAGCAAATCCTCTTGCCACAGCATTAGAAAGATGCTATCAAATCCCCCAAACTACAAATTCTATCACTATGTTGTTAATAGCTGTGTAAGCATGTAGGTGGTCTTACACTTAAAGAAATCAAAACTGAGTTGTGATAGCATTCGGGAAGATGCTGAGACTTTTAGGTGTGCCATTGTGCATCAACGGTACTTTGTGACTCATTATGTATGGAATTGCTATGTCAGAAGTAAATTTTATTTATATCACTGCAATCAGTGGCATTTTGAGTCTCAGACATATGAGACTTTAAAATGAGTTCTCTCTAACATGTCACAGGTATAGCTTTTTATTTGGCACCCATCTCCGCTCAGATATTATGCTTTATTACGCTAATATAGGAACCTAGATAGATAGATATAACGGTAGATGGCATATTGAGAAATTAGCTCCAAACAAAATCCTCTAGGGTATTCTGCTGGATCAGTTACTTGCAGTTTGCCTGTAGTTAGTGTTGTAAATAGGATTAGAGGAAAGAGCCTGGGATTATGTGGTAACAGTCTGGTTGGCAGCAAGACAAATTAGTCATAGAAAAAGTATAGAAAACATAGCATGTGCTAGGTTGAACAGGTTCATGTTTCAACAGCTGCCTTGAATAAGGAATTACTGGGACATTTTTTAAATAAAAAAATACCTTCCCATTCCTTTGTACCAGGCTGATAAAAGGTTGCCCTTTAATTATCACTTAGTTTTTTTAATTCAGAAATTGCCACCTACAAGTAACGTGTTATTTAGCAACACACACCTTGGCCCAGGTCTTAGTCCCTCTGAAATCAATGCAAAACAACAGTTGGGAACAGGATAAGGTCCAGTATATTTAATTTATATTTTTGATCCAAAATTCTTCTATAATTTGACTAGATAAGGGGTTTCCTTATTACCACATTAAATCCAGACTTAATATTGGAGATTTCCAAACTGTGAATATGTTAAATATAGTATGGTAAAACAATGCCCAATAGCATGGAATAATCTGCTCCCAGTTATTCTGATGTAAGTTTGGAAATACTTCAGTGCTATGTACCCTCATCTCTAGAAACTGAGGATGCTTGGTATCTTTCAAATTAGGGCTTTTACACTAGACCAGGGTCTCTCTTAGGGTGACCAGATGTCCCGCTCCTATAGGAACAGTCCCGATATTTGGAGGTCTCTCTTATATAAGCGTCTATTACTCCCCGTCCCGATTTTTCCCACTTGCTGTCTGGTCCCACTAGTCTCTCTCCATAGTGCCCAAGTGCCTGGTGAATACCATTTTTAAGGGAGTCACAGCTAGGCAATGAAAATAATTTAGTATGGGGATGGGTTTTTGATATACATACCTTTGAGAAGCAAAATTCACCCTTTTTTGGCCATAGATGAGCAAAAATTAATATCCATTGTTAAGTCCTTCTCACATGCATATACTGGCAGTTTTAATACAGCTTCATTGGAACAGCAACAACCAAAAATGGCTTTTGCTAGTGGTTTGACTATAATTCTATACTGTGAAATAGGCCTTTTCTGTTCATTTTTAAAAGAGATCTTGTTTTAAAGTAGAAAAATTTAGATTTGACAAGTTGTCCTACACATACACAGTGCCTTTATTATGCAATTTTTGAAGAGACGTTTGTTGGAGATTTACAAGCTTCTAAAAAAACTTGCATGACAGGAGCAAGTCACATTAGTCATACCATGTTTAACCTACACTAAGAGTTAAGAGCATTTTATTGTTCTTTTTAATCACTGCCAGGGAGATTTTCAAAATCAGCTAAGATATTTAAGATATTTAGGAGCAAACATCCATGGGATTTTTGCTCCTAAATCCCTTAGTTGCATTTGAAAATTTCCCATTGTAAGTGTACTGTCCTTATAATGCTGTATGTATTTAAAGATAGCAAATGCCCTGTGGCTGGTCAGTGTTTCTGAGACATGTAATATGATGATTTGAGAGAGGATCCCTCTAGAAACTGGACATGATCAGAATAGTGTGTTTAGGGATGCGGAGTATTTATATAGTTGTTGGTGTTGGCCTGAGCACCATTAACACTAAAAACCATTGAAAAATGAGGGCATCCAACACCTTGTAGGATTTTGTACCCTTAAGGAGAAGAAATGGGACTATATCTATAAGGGAGAAAATAAATTTAAAAAAAATGGCACCAGACACACAAAACATTTCTTAGCTGTTGTTAAAAGATAAAAACTCTTCAGCTTCACCTTAAGTTTTCTGAGCTGAACTCCGACTCCAAGAACTTGAGAAACTGCTCTCTCCCCACTGTGTCCTTCAATGCTTCATCCATGCCAAAGCCCCATCGCTTTACCCTCTGTTGCCCTGGCTCTTTGCTATGGGCAAGAAAAAAAGTAGTCACAGACCTGAGCTAGCACTTTAGTGTTGTATATGCAAATAATGATGGAAACTCCTAAAGTTCAGCTACGGGTTTCTCGCTTTCCAAGTCACTTGTGTTTATACGGTGTTGTTATATAAAGATTTAATGGTCAGTGCCAAGCACACTGTCCGTGCTTAATCAATATAGCATAGGAGTGTGTGTGTGTGTGTGTGTGTATGTGTGTATATATATATATATATGTATATATATACACACACACACATACACACACACACACACACATATATGTATATATGGGCCTCCCCTTCTTGTCCCCCTCCTCAGTGGTCCTCCACTGTGGACCCTGCAGTTTTTCATGCAAGTATATAAATCCATACAAAATAACATGAAACTGTACAGCTGAAAAGACCAAGAGCAAATTGGTAGCATGGTAATCTCATTTCCTATCTGCCTCAGTACTGTCCTGCAGAACGTATGGTTGAAATCTGCACATTTCAAGCAAAGACGGAAATTATTGCTGTATACATAATTAATCTGAAAAGAAGGAAGAAATAACATACCAGACCTCTAGTTCCCAGAATGTAGTGTCATCTGATAGCCAAGGGTTAGAGGGGTCAGGCGGCACAAGAAATGGATCATATTCCACATACTGCTCTGTGTAAGCTAACAGACTAGAAAAACAAAACCATCAAACATTGTCATGTTAACGAGCTTTATGATCAGAAACCTGTTTTTTAAAAGTAAACAGTGGTGGTGGTGGGATAGTGCTTCTCATTTTATCAAGGGCTGAAATAAAATAAACTGCAAGCTTTATTAATACTTCTAAACATTTCTGCATAGTATTTCACTGAAGAATGTCAAATGCATTCATCAATGAAGTCTAACACGCAGCCCATGAATCAGATTTTAGCTTCATTTTATACATGAGGCAACTGAAGTGCAAAGAGATTGAAATAAGGCACAGAGAGAAGCTGAAATAAAAAACTAATTAAGTAGATTTGACTCTGAGTTGGGGAGGGCTGAGTTGGGAGGGGAGCTCACTGGGTTGCTTAATGGAAGCAATGTGGTAACATTATTGTACAACAGATCTGGGGATAAGTCCCTGAGCTGCATAGGTGCTGTCACTCAAGCCTACTGCCTGAGTCACCAACTCAACTGTGCAGTGGCTCTTTCAGGTGGCCAGACTATGGGGGGGGGGGGGGGGGGGACGGCAAAACATGGTTTTTCTAAAACAGGCCCCTAGTTCTGAAAATAAGGATATTTCTGGCTTTCTTGGAAATATAGTTGCCTATTTACTTATAAAAACTAGGTTGTTAAATCCTATTAATGCAGAGTGGGGTGATAGCATGCAGGATAAGAGTCAGTTAATGATGGTGGTGCGGGGGGGGAAGAGAATGAAACAAGTGTTGTTTTTTTTTAATTTGTCGGGAATGAACTTAGAACAATGTCGTGGTGCAAAAATTGTCTTGCAGGCCCACAAAAATCATCAACACCAGCTGTGGTACCCGATGACTTCAGTGGGAGTTTGTGAGACGCCACCAATTTGGTCAATACCAGGGACCGAACTTGGGGACTCCTGAGCTGAAAATAAGCGGCGCTATAGTTAAGCTAAAGAGCCAGGCTCTGCACTGCAGAGCTGTAACAGACACAGCCTCTGTACATAGGGACATATAAACATATACAACATACAATAACAAGTCAGTTACATCTACATTAGGAATTTTGTAGCTTTTTCTCCACATTGGTCCTGAAAAACAGATCGCAATTTTCCTAAGGTAGGCAATGTCAGGGAGCTTAGTGTACAAAGCAGTGTTCATGATCATGCCACAGCTTTCTTCTAAATTCAGCACTTTTTTTCCTGTTTCACAGAACTGAAAGAAATGGCATTAAATCTCACCATATTAGCGAATCAGAAAATAGACATGCCTTCACAGCTGACAAAAAGTAAACTGTCTTCAGTCAATTTGAATAACATATCCCAGCTCCCTTGTCTCCTCTCTCTGGCTCCTTCTCACAGAAATTTTCTAGATACTTCTTAGACCATTTCAAAAATAGAAAATGTGACAATATACGTACCTCTCTGCAACTTTTGACATTTTCAATCGATGTCTATCTAACTGTATTTGCCAATATTTTATCTGAAAAAGTGAAGGCAAAAAGTGGCATGAGTAATATCTTGCTTGACTCTATTTTCAATACTTTTTATTAGGACTACAGTGTAAATTTAATTTTTCTTAAGTCACAGAGAAGTGTATATGAGCTATAATTACATATTATCATAATATTTCTTAAAGTAGATGGAACTCTCTATTAATACAAGACATTATACATAGCTAAAAATGGACAAGTATAACATTTTTCCTAAAGGTTCATCAAATAAATCTAATTAGTATTTTAATTTTTATAGAGAAATCCATTAATTGTTCCCAGTCACCCACTGTTTACCGCTTCTATTGCTCTGGGAAAGATTAATGAAGTATTAATGGCAGGGCTGGCGCTTCCATTTAGGTGGCCTAGGCAATTGCCTAGGGCGCCAGGATTATTGGGGGGTGGCATTTTGCCAGGGAGGGCGGCAGGCGGCTCCGGTGGACCTGCCGCAGTCGTGCCTGAGGAGGGTCCCCTGGTCCCGCGGCTCCAGTGGAGCTGCCGCAGGCATTCCTGCAGATGGTCCACTGCTCCCGCGGCTCCGGTGGTCCTCCCACAGGCACGGCTGCGGGACCAGCGCGCTGGGTGGTGAAATGGCCGTGCACCTAGGTCGCTAAAAACACTAGTGCCAGTCCTGATTAATGGCAATATATGACTAAATCCACACACACTGAGATGCAGATATGCTCTCAAACCTTAAAGTGAAGTGTTCGAAGAGAGAGTGAGTGAACTGGTTACTGCAAAAAGGCTAATGCATTTAATTACAAAAGGAACACACAAACTGGATTATTGTAAAGCCTTACACTGTTAATAAAGACTAAAAAAAGATAGTGCTACTCCCATTACCCTTAAGGAAAGTTATATGCATAAATTTCCATATACTGAGATGAGAAGAAATATACTCTCAAACTCTGTTTCCTCTAAACATTTAATTGATCTAATTTAAATGTTAAATAAATATACTTGACAGTTATGGTCAATTTTTATTCTAATTTTTATTTTCCAGAATGGTTTATTTAGAAGTTTATTATAACTGTTTTCAAACCTCTTGGTGTAATTCGTCTTCTGTGGGTGGCTTAGTTTCTGGTACTGGGGTGTGGGTAGGACTATGACTTCTAATGTCATTTTGTAATCCATAGACAGACTATGAAAAAGTATGGAAAGAAAGACATTTGTTTTTAAAGAGTGCTTCTCTTATACAGACATCATCATATATATTTTGTATTATGTATTTAAGAAGTTAGCTACCTCTGTGTATTCAAAAGCCTTACATCACTGTTCAACAGTACTGTAAATATGCCATGCATTGAAACACAATGTTGCGAAATGAAATTAAGAATTAGGAGAAAAGGCCTTATTACATGATAACATAGGATTCTATGTCTAACTCTCTATATATTTGCATGTAGCACATGTTAGGGATGACACAGTAGGGCATCTATTATAGTGGGTGGAGGTGGTTGGCATGGAAGAGAAGGAACAGGAAATTCAGAGGTACACTGCCATGATGAGTTATTATTTGTACACTTCCCATATGTGTGCCAGGTGCTTGATAAATGACTAATGCCTGGGACCTTTCACTAATGCAATCAAATTGTGCTGATGACATATCCAAATCCAGTCTTCCTTCAGGACTTTACCATGCAACAACACTATAATCTAACTCCAAAGTGATACTTTAGATTAAAAATGGGATCAATGTACAGAACTGGGATCCAGATCTGGATCTGGAATATCTTATAATTTAGGGCTGCTTGGACCTGGGGTATTGGTCCAACCTGCTATATAGACTTGGGCAATTTGTAAAATTGGTTTGATATATCTAATCTATTTCTTCCAGAGTTCCAGGAGTTTCCTTTGGGGATATCTTCATTCTAAATTTCTCTTTACTTTCAAGGATGTGCAAAGATCCATTGCTACTACTATTTTTCTTGCATGTTTCTACTTACTGAAAATGAAAGTTCTGTGGGCATTTTCACTTCTGTTTTTTCCCTTTAACTAACGACAGAAAATTTGTAAGTATGTACCATGCAATATTCAACATACTGAACAACATACTGACAATATGTTCTACACTGGAAAAAATTGGTCTCTTATTCTTTTAGTTCCTGTCTGTGCCTCTGAGAGCTTCCTTGGGGTCATGGAATTTATATTTGCAAACAACATATTTTGTTTAGGGCAGTTAAAATTGGAAAGTTCTTGTAAGGCTTGATTATGAGTGAACAACAGAAGATGAAGGTGCTCAGTACCCTTAAATAGCCTTGTAAGAAAAAGCTTAAAGAAAAAGCAGGTCTGTTTTAATTTTTAGGGTATGTCTACACTTACTGAGTTTTTGTGCTGTAAGTTTCACCGGTGATAGGGAACCGGTGAAAGTAAAGCACTGGTTTGTGTACTCACTCAATTCCTCAGGCGTCAGAGTGTTTACACTGCCAGCACTTCCATCGCTGGTGAGAGCAGTGCTGTAGGGCAGCTATCCCACAGTGGAGTTCTCTTGATAGGTCTTGTGGGAAGGGGGGGATGAGTGGAAGGTATTCTGGATCCCTGCTCAATGCCCTGTGCTGCCCTGCTTCATATCTCAGAAGCCCCATTACATCCTTGTTTCTTCCGTGGCATTTTTTAAAAGCCTCCTGCTATCTGGCTGCTTTTCCTGCCACATCTACAAACCTAGGGAAAGGGAGCTTCAAACTTCCTGGGGCTTACAGGGGAGGGGCAGATGTCTGTGCATCAGAGCAGCGGAGATGCTGGCCAGAGCGGTCGCTTTTGGAACTGCAGGTTATCCGCCGGAGGCCCCAGCAGCGCAAAAAGAACAGCCGAAACAGCTGCGTGCCTCTTGTGAAGGTGGTTTTCTTTTGGTGGTGAAACTTCTGAGTTTCACTGCAAAAAGTCATTAACAAGTGTAGACGCTCCCGCAGTTTTGGTGCAAAAAAGAGACTTTTTGCATTTTAAACGGTAAGTGTAGACATACCCTTAGTAAATGGCTTACTAATTAGTAGTTTCAAGTCACAATAGGCTATAGAATTTTGTATGTATTTTTTCAATGCAAAGAAAGGTGAAAAAAAGGTTTTACATATTTCATTCATATTAAATAAACAACTCTGGAAATATATCACTTTTTATCCAAACACAGTACTTACCTTTCTTGTTTTGTGAGGATTTTTCATTCTTGAAGACTTTTTTATATCCACTTCAGTAGTGTTTACACATCCAGGCTAAAAATTAAAAAAATATAAGAATGGAATCTGACATTGAACTCCATATTTATTGCATTTAGTTACTGCATAGTGAAGCTTGTACTATGGGTTAGAGTAAGAAAGACATGGTCAAAACTGTGAAGTATGGATAAATCTATCCTGCGGATCACAAACTATATTCAACAACATAAGATGCTGGAGTGTAGACTCCTCTGGAAAAATATGAGATAACATTGTATACAGGACCATGAATATTACCGGTTTGCACCTTGCATCTATGCAGTAATATGGATGCCACTATAATGCAAAAGCAATGCCTTCAGGAGATAATGTTTTGAAACCTGCACTGAGATCCACCTCCAATAGACAGTTTGCTGTCTTAATTTATTACTTTAAAACATCATTAGGGTTTCCAGAACAATGTTGCTTGGTCTATTTTGAGTAGAGTTGCCAACTTTCTGATTGCAGAAAGCCAAACACCCTTGCCTCACCCCTGCTCTGCCTCTGCCCCTTACCCAAAGCCCTGCCCTTGCCCTGCCCCTTCTCCTAGGACCTGCCCCTCTCACTCCATCCCACCTCCCTCCCACTCTCGCTCACATGCTCACTTTCTCCAGGCAGGGGCAGGAGGTTGGGGTGCGGGAGTGAGTGAGGGTTATAACTGGGTGTGCGAGCTCAGGCATGGGACCAGGGATGAGGGGCTTGGGGTGCAGGAGGGAGCTCTAGGCAGGGGGGGTGAGGCCAAGGGGTCTGGAGTGTGGGAGGGGATTCTGGGATGAGGCAGGGGATTGGGGTATGGCAGGGGGAACAGGCTCTGTGCTGGGGATGCAGGATCTGGGGTGTGGCCAGAAATGAGGGGATCAGGGTGCAGGAGGGGGCTTTTAGTTAGGGCAAGGGATTGGGTGCAGGAGGGGGTGAGGGCTCTAGCTGGGTGTGCAGCCTCTGGTGTGAGGCCAGGGATGAGGGGTTTAGAGTGAAGGAGGGGGCTCTGGGCTGGGGCCGAGGTGTTCGGTGTGCTGGATGGGTGCAGGATCTGGGAAGGAGTTTGAGTGAGGGGGCTCAGGGCTGGGGCAGGGGGGATTGGGGTGCAGGAGGGGGCTCAGGGCTGGGGGTTGGTGTGAGGGCTTCGTCTGGGGGTGCAGACTCTGGGATGGAGCCAGGGATGGGGTTTAGGGTACAGGAAGGGACTCTAGGCTTGGGCTGAAGGGTTTGGAGTTGTCATAAATGGATAGGTAAGGTAAGGGTTAAGTTTCTTTTACCTGGAAAGGGTAACCAAACACCTGACCAGAGGACCAATCAGAGAACTGGATTGTTTAAAGTCAGGAGCGGGAATTTGTATACTCGGTGTCTTTTTTGTTTTCTCGGCTGTGAGTAAACAAGGTTTCCTCCTAACTCCATCTTATCTTAAAGTTTCTTCTAAACATCTGTAAGTACCAAGGGAACGCAAAGTAATTCGGCTATGATGATCTTTGTGGTGTATTCACATGTATGTTGATTTGTTGGACTGGTTTAATTGGGCTATCTTTTAAATCAGACTGTTTCTTCATATCTTCTTATAAGCAAGAGCCTGTATTGAGTTTCTTAATGCAAGATTATTGTTTTATATTTTCTTTCTTTTTTTATATAAACTTTTCTTTTAACACGTGTGGAAGTTTCTTTTCCTAGGGAGGCAAAGGGAAGGGAAAAGCCAGGCTGTGGGCTATTTTCCTATTGCTTTCAGGGAAAGAGCAGGCACAGGGGAAGGCAAAGCCAAGCTGTTGGTATTTTGCATCTCAATTGTCCTGAGAGAGAGAACGCTTATCTCTTGGGAAGCAGAGAAACCGGTTTCTGGGCAAGCCGGGGAAGGAGGGGAGAAGGAGTTTTCTCCCCTGCTTTTAGCATCCAAGGGATTTGGAATCTGGGTGTCCCACCAAGGGAGGGTTGGGGACACCAGAGAGAGGAAAGGGGGAGGTCAGGCCCCTGAAGTAAATTACCTACCTGACCTGGTGGCAGCCCAAATACCCAAGCTGGTAGTGAGCTTGGGGGAGTTCAGGTAAGCCCCCAGACTTTTGGACGCAAAAGTCCAGGTTTGGGACAGGACCAGATTGTGGATGCTAAAGTCAAGGTCTGGGACTGGAAGGCTAAGTTACCACAGGAGTGCAGGAGGGAACTCGATGCTTGGGCTGGGATGCAGGAGTAGGTGTGCAGTGCAGACTCTGGGAGGTAGTTTGGGTGCAGGAGGGGGCTCAGGGCTGGGGCAGGAGTTGGGGTTTGGGCTCTGGGCGGCGCTTAACTCAGGCGGCTCCCGGGAGAGGCAGGCTTGTCCCCCTGGCTGCTAGCCCCGGCCAATGGGACCTGTGGAGTCAGTGCTCGGGGCAGAGGCAGCATGCGGAACCCCCGTGGTCACTCCTGCACCTAGGAGCCGCACACTCCAGCTGCTTCCGGGAGCTGCATGGAGCCAGGGCAGGCAGGGAGCCTACCTTAGCCCTGCTGCACCTCTGACGGGAGTTTTAGGGGCTCAGTCAGCGGCATTCCAGTCGAAAACTGGAGGTCTAGCAACACTAATTTTGAGACCTACTTTTGCTAGGCACTGTTTTTTGCTGGTTGTTCAGGTGGCCTTTAGGGAGATTTCACTTTATCTTTCTATGTTGAAAGGACTGTGAACTATATACAGAGAAGCATGAGAAAAAACCTAATGTTCACTCTAGCAGGCATTTGTGACAGAGGTTGAGAGTGGAGCAGCTAAGATTATTAGTCAATTAAATTATTACCTATAATTTGTGTTGGACACATAATTAGAAGTTGCTACAGCTCAAACTCATAACTCAGAGAGAACAAATCCTTTTCAAGACCACAGAAGCAAAACACATTTCTTCCTTGGTTCTGTCAGGGACTCCAAACAATAAGAGATCTTCTTTGCAATGCTGCCATTTGAAAAGTGTGGTGGACCCAGAAAGCAATGCATAGACTGTGCAAGGTGCCTCATAGTATATGTGGAACCTACACCATGATCTTGACTATCACTCCTTCAGAAAGCAAGGACTATTGGACCACTTTTTTAAAAGATAGCCTGAAGAAGGTGAGGAAATTGAGCTTGCTTCTTCATGTAACATAAAGGGGATTGAACTGTCTTGACAAAATATAGACAAAAACATCTTTTCACATTTCCCGCTAATTTTTGTTTATTTTAGAAATTCAGGTCATGTCATTTCATTGGTTCTTCATTGAGTCCCTTTCAGGTTAGACATCACAAGAGACAAAGCTGAGCAATTGTGAGGGGAAGAGATTTTAGCTATGCTGTTTAAGATTATGTTTATGAAGAAGCTTATTTAACGCCTATTTAACTGCCTAATAAATGCTTTGCTTAAAAGGCATAGGTTTTTTAAGGTTCAACATCTCAGTTATGGGGTTGGAACTCACAACAAATACGTGAGGTACCCAAGAAAGTTCTCCAGTCAAACAAGCCTTTAAAATTAAAAAACAAAGCAAATGGAAACAACAAACAAATGTACATTTCAGTCCTTCTTACAACATCATAAAGTAGCATAAAATGACACAAAACCCATTTTTTTTTAGATCTGCTAGTACATGTTGTTACAAATGCAAATTTCTGTGTTTAAATAAGGTTTTGCACACAAAACTGGAGGCTTCTAGGCATCCACTGTCAGAAGAATGTGCTGCCACTACACTACATTGAGGCATGGTATGTTGAGCCAAAGATGACATTTTAACCAAAGCTGTGTGAAACTCAATCATAATCATTCCTGGGGCACACTGCAGTCATTTGAATCTTTTCATCAGTTTTAGTTAAAGTTAGTTTGAACCCCAAGTTCTGCTCTGAGTTTCTAACTCAAAGTGAAACTTGGCCAATTTAAGATTATAAAAATCATAAATCATTCCAGGTTACTAAAATTTAATAGAACCTTTAGAAAAACCTGTGCTGTCTTTCACATGTACAGTCATACACTGATTGAACTCAATGGCAAAACTCTCATTGACTTTTATGGGAACACAATCAGGCCACAGATTTTTACCAAAACATCAAACATGGTGAGTTTTGTATTGTCTGGGGTTTCATATCCCAATTTTTACACAGACCTAACTGAAACCTTTTATTCACTTTGACTTGCTTTACTGCAGGACATTTCAACAGCCAATCACTTAGGATATGACACATCCATAGAAGTAGATGATCTGGGAACCATGTTGCAAACACCACACAAAATTTCCACCATTTCATTATGCTTTTAATGAGTATGTCCCAGGAAAATTTTAATTTCAATATTTATCATAACAATTCTAAATAATACATAAAAAGAAGGGAAAGGAGTCAAATTCATCCCAGAAATAATTCCATGAACAAATTCAACCCATTATTTCATTTTAAACTCTGTCTTACTAAAAAGACTGAGCCAGATTTTGTCTTTAATTATATTCAGTGATGTCAAAATGGTTATTGAAAACAGAATGTAACCTTCCCTCCCTTTTGTAAGCCTTTATACCCAGCTATTTGTAAACCTTATATCTTGTCCCTGGGTTTATGTCAATGTATTTTAAATGTGTTATGTTGCTGAAAACTTTTTTTTTTTTAATGTTGCAAACACAGTTGCTCCAAGTTGGGACTTAACTGGGCCGATCTGAGCCTTCAATAAAATGTCAGAGTTGTTATAAATAGTACAGATTTCGGAGTTTATAATGGAAATGTCAGACTCTTCTTAATAGCACTAGAGGAGGTATTTCCGGTTATAACCGAAGGCAATAGAGTGAGAGGCACTGGGAGCGAGTGCAGGTGAACGTGTCCACATGCTTCAGGGCCAGAGTTAGGTGAAATTTTTCAGATGAATAGTTTACATGTTAAACAATGCAGTTTTGGTCAACCTGAAACTATTTGCGAATTTGACATGATTACCCCCAAAATTGGGCCATTTTCCCCCCTTTTCTGACAGCAGTGCCCTCCTTTAATCCTGTGGTTTCAACACTAACTTGGGTCCCACCAGCTCTTCCCAATGTGGAGACAGGATCTGAACTTGGATTCCCTACACTGTACAACAGGGCCCTAACCACTGGACTATTCTGAGGCCAGGTTCTCTTGTAGGAGTTGTTCCCCTTTGGATAAATAACTACATAGTCACTGAAGCAGGGACTTGCACTTAAGTCTTCCACATCGTAGGCAAGTACCCTTACCACTAGACTATATAGCCAACCACACTCTGTTTCCTTGGTCCAATGACTGTTCATTGTCATTCATTGTGGCACTTCATAATAACTGTATTCAGAACACATACTAATCACTACATGAAGTCAGGAAGAAATATACCCACAGCTTTGTATGGCACCATTCACAATACAGTACACTTATTGGATGCTAAAAAGCACAGTATAGCATAATCAAGTTCATTAACAGGGAAGAGTGCACTTTTTTTTGCCATTAAGCACTAGACACCTTTGTAAAGAAAACATGGGTTTATGGACTATTGGTTTATTTTGGCAGAGCAATTTTTATGAAATATATAGTTAGCTGGGTCCTCTTTTACTTTCTCTGAAGTAATAAAAGCAGGACGAGAAAACCCTGGTTCTTATTAACCAAATATATCCAAGTGAAAGAGATAGATAACAGAGAAAAATATTTATAGGAAATAAAGGTTTGTTTAAAAAACACTGTGGATCTGAACCCCAAACATGCCAGTACCAGAATTATAGTAACCTAGGTAAGAAGTAAATTAACTGATTCTTGTCTGAGTTTTTGAAAGCCTTTGCAATTCATTACTAACTTTTAGCGCTCAGCAGATGAGCGTCCAGTGATCAGCCACACAGAACCCATCCATCTCCTCACTGATCATCCCCTAATAAAATGACCTTCCACCATTCCTTCCATAGCAACTTCCTTAAGGTTATTTCCATCTCCATGCCTAATGTGACCAAAGTATATAAGTTTGCATCTGTTTATTTCTGACATCAGGATCTGCTTCTCTCCAATAAAATTTCTAACAGGCATTAGCTTTTGTGACAGTCTGAACTAGTATGTTCACTACTTTTACAAACTGTGGTGAATCTGGTTCAAAGTATGCCTTGTGAGGTATCATTTGAAAAGCTGTAATCTACTGAGCCTTATTACCCATTAAAACATGTATATTAACATTGTATGTGAAGTTATAAGATTCAACTATCTGATTGTTACTGAAATATGTTGTAATTCTGGGTAACACCCACAAACCAGTTTTTCAGAGACAAAGACACTAGCACCCTAGACAGGTGTTGACGGGCTATCACAAGCTTAAACAGCCATTCTTTAGCAGGGGGAAAAGTGTAAACAAGAAACTTACATTTCACAGAGATGGTTCAAACCTCACTTACACAAGAGACTGCTTGTCGCCAGCACCCCAGCTGTGGCTAATCCTCAGAGGGGAAAATTGTATAAGAATGAGATACAGTGGCCTCCAACTCACCTCTCATCTCTCTGCTCATGACATCAGTGAATACCTGAAGGACACTGAACTAAGGAGGAGTGATCCTAGGCTGAAAAGAGACCCAGCCTGTGAAATTTACAACAGAGTATGGTGAGACAAAACTTTTGCTTTTAAATTCACTTAGCTTGTTAAGTTATGCAAGCTATTACCTATTGGTTTTTTTAATTTTATTTTGTAACCAACCCTGATTTTTATTCATCATCACTTGTAATCTCTTAAAATCTATCTTTCTGGAGTTAATAACCTTATTTTATTTTTCATCTCAACCAGTGTGTGTTTTGATTAAAGTGTGTGGGGAAACGCCATTTGGGACAACAAATCTGATGCATTATTATTGTCCTTTGATAAAATGACGGACTTTCTATGAGCTTGTACTATTCAGAAAGGTACTGAGGAATACAAGATGCAAATTTCTGAGGTATGAGGCTGGGATTATGAATTTGCTGGTGTTGCCCTGTATGTAATTCATGAGTGATTGGTCAGAGCGCTCATGTATTTAGCTAGGAGTGAATTTGCATGCTGAACACTGTGTGAACATGCCAGGAGTGGATGTTTTGAAAGCAAACCAGTGTAAAAGGCACCCCAGGCTAGTGAATTAAGGGGACGCAACTGTTCAACAGTCCATATTGTGACCTGGACAATATCATAGTCTTCTTTTCTACCCAGGAAATACACAAGAGACTTCACCAGCACCATATTCCAAAAAGCTTAACTTCTCAGCAGCATTAGCCTGATTTAGATCCATAAATTACTATAGAAAAAAAATTAGGCTTTTCACCATAGTACCTTTGTATATTTTAAGATGCCACAATTTTTCCACCTTTTCTCATGGGAAACCATAGCTGAGTGAGCCATCCCTAGTCTTTGTCCCATTTCTTTAGAATAGCCTTGTGGTTGGATATATATGATCCCAGTTAATTAAATTAATCTACTGCCTCTACAGCTCATCTGTTAATCGCGATGTCCGCCCCTGATGTCACATCCTGTTTTTGTAAGTCACGTCAACATTCATGTATTTTTTTTTCATCATATTAAGGAATAGTCGATATTCCTCACTAACTGTTTTTATAGACTCCAATGTTTGTTGTATTCACTGATGGTTATAGAAAAAACTGTCTTTAATGAGGCAGAGTGACCTCATTTTGACACAGAGTGGGTAAATTCACCCTGTTGGATGCACTTAGCCTCACCCCTTCATCTTCAGAGGAAGTGCTGTGACAGGGCAGGAAGTTCTTACAAATTTACACCAGTGTAACTGAGCCAGATTTGCCCCTTTTAAAAGAGATTAAACAAATGAAATACTAAAGAGGAGTTATACTCAACTGGGGAAAGTTTTGTGCGCAGACTAGATACCAGTCCTCACATCTTATTGTTTGGAGCTTATATTAGTGCTCTATTTGAATGACATTAAATTTTCTGACGTTGTAAAAAAAAGACACACGCTAAGTTTTAAAAAATTCAGATAGTAAGGTAGCTTGAAAATGAAACTAAAATTAACTGCTGAAAAATTCAAAACAACACTCATTGAGTTAGAATATAGTGCACAAGTACAAAAGGACAGAATTAAGCATAAGAGGCTTTTGCAGAGCAACATAGTGCCATATTAGTGAATTCTTGGCAAGAACAGCTACATGATGTGAAAATGCATACAGTATAGTTGAAAGAAAATACTACAGCCAGAGAAGGTGCCCTGTTTTTCAACTTATTTAGCTTTGTGATATTTGGAATGGATATATTCAACCAATTTTGCAGCTTTCTAATAGCCAGAGAAGGGGGATAATATGGGAACACAACAAATGAATTACACAGTTCATCAGAAAAGAGTTCTTCTTTCCCATCTCAAAATATTTAGTTTGCTTTTGGATATAATATTATCAAAAGGACAGTCACTTTTAGAGGGTGAAAAAGTATGAAGAGATGCACAGAGTGTATAAAGCTGCCTAAGACTATAGCTCAGTTTTCTCAGGGGACATAACACAGTAGTGAGTAAGGGACAACCTCCCTTCCAAGAGCATGAGTGGAAGGCAAAGAGTAGAGATAAAGATTAACAGTAGGAGGAAGGGCAAAAAGTAGCCATCTATATGAGGGAGTGGGACTTCAAGGAAGTGTCCCTCAGGGGTTGGGAGGAAGGCCAGTGTGAAAATAATCTATGCAGGAGGCTCTAGTCTCTCCCATCAAATCCTATTTGTGCTGAGATGCATACATACGTATTCACCCACGAAAGCTCATGATCCAATACGTCTGTTAGTCTATAAGGCGCCACAGGACTCTCTGCTGCTTATATAAAACTATAACCACCCAATGAGGAGTAGGTGGAGTTATTGTCAGGGATGGTCATTTTATTTTAATTTATTATTCATAAATAAAAGCCTTTCAGTGCTCTGTAATTTCAAACTGTGGGATTATTTTATTGTTAATCTAATCCCTACCTCCACTCTGTTACACTCACATTTCAAATTCTATTGTAAGCTCCACGGGGCAGGGGCTGTTTCTTCGATGTGTTTGTAAAGCCTTTAGGTGCTATGCAGAATAAAAGTAATAAAACAATAATCTTTAGAAAGGGCCTGAGGTTTTGACAGGCCAGCCCTATAGGCAAAGACTGAGGGTCTAATCCTGAGAAATAGCAAGCATCCACAACTGCTCCTGATGGCAATAGGAGCGGAGCATGCTCAGTACCTCTGAGAAGATGACCTCTAGACTTAAAACTTCTATATGATCTAGAAGGATAAGTAAGAAACTCTAAATATATATGCTTAGAATGATTTCTAAAGTGAGATTTGATTAAAATGTTAAAAAAGGGAAAAGGTCAATGACAGATTCAGAGATTATAAAATCAAGAGGGCCAATTGTGATAATCCATTCTAACCTCTGTATAACACACACCATAGGTCTTCCTGACTTAATGTCTGTTTGAACTAGAATATATCTTTTAGAAAAAAAATCCAATTTTGATTTTAAAATTGCCCTTGATGGAGAATCCACTAATTGTTCCAATGATTAATTACCAATACTATCAAAAATTGTGCCTTTTTTCTAGTCTGAATTTGTATATCTTCAGCTTTCAGCCATTGGATTGAGTTATACCTGCGTCTGCGAGACTGAAGAGCTTCTATTATCAAATTTGTTCTCCATGTAGGTCCTTACGACTGTGATCAAGTTGCCTCTTAACCTTCTTTGGGATAAGCTAAATAGATAGACTCAATGAGCTCATTCACTATAAGGCATGTTTCACTAATCATTCTTGTGGCTCTTCTCTGAACCTTCTCCAATTTTTCAAAATTCTTGACTTGTGAATGCCAGCACTGGAGCCAGTATTTCAGCAGCAGTCACACCAGTGCCAAATACAGAGGAAATATAAACTCACTACCCCTACTCAATATTCCCCTGTGTATACAGCCAAGGATTCCATTAGCCCTTTGTCCCCAGCATCAACCTGGGAACTCACATTCATCTGATTATCTACCATGACCAAGTCTTTTTCAGAGTCACTGCCTCCCATAATACAGTGCCCCATTCTGTTAGTAATAATTAGCAGGAAGTTCTTTCCTTCTCAAAAACGGACAGGATTGTCCCTGGTATTCTTCTATGGCAGAGGCTAATATTATAATTGAAAGCCTGTATGTGAACAGTCAGCTTGCACTACTCTGGTTCTCCTAAGCAATAAAAGAATGGGTGTAAAGCAAGCCCAGTGGCATACGATGCATCAGAAGAGAGTAAACAGGGAGTGTATTAATTAAAAGCACTGAAACTGATAGGGCAGAATATGACTAATGACCTAAGGACACTACTTAGATTTGGAGAGAAGGTATTCAAAGTTTAGATCTAAATACAAAACATACTGACAGTCACTGGCATCCTTTTTTCCACATTCTATCAACAAAGACTACACAAACCCCAGACTTAAAATATTTTTAAAAAATAATAATGGCCTCATGCTCTGAGCCACCCAGCCTCTTAGTGTGGAAAATCCCTATAGGGAGAATCCACATGTATAATTCTGGCATTCCTGGACACACCTGTTCTGTGAATGAAGTACTTGAATGTTCCAAGGCTATCCACCCAGCTTCTTTCACAACCCAAAGGCAAAAACAACCTTCCGAGTGGCTATACCCTGTCCAGTATCACGGGAGTAGCTGTGTTAGTCTGGATCTGTAAAAGCAGCAAAAAAAGTCCTGTGGCACCTTATAGACTAACAGATGTACTGGAACTACCCACTTCGTCAGATGCATGTTATGCATCTGACGAAGTGGGTATTCACCCACGAAAACTCATGCTCCTATATGTCTGTTAGTCTATAAGGTGCCACAAGACTCTTAGCTGCCTATACCCCGTCCAGCATTCAGAGTTTTAACCTACAATCCTGAAGTTTTCTCAGGGCATACTTGGTTTTGCTGGTTTCCCTGCTTTCCCAGTCCTCCACAGAAACAGAACTCTGGGCAGAGAGTCATGCTGATTAACTTCCTTCAAGGCAGCAGCAAGAAACAAGTGTTAGGATTTTCACCAGCACTCAGTATTGGCCTAACTCTGTTGCCATTGATGTTAACATTACATTTACTTCTCAAATTCCCACTCCGGATGCCAAAGGACTACATAATAATACTGTAATGACTAACATCCCAGTGACATAAGATATTACGATATTTTACAATTTTTCCCTTTATATTATTTTTTGAGGTCAGGAAATAAATCTCCCTACATAATGATTTAAGATCTCTAGACATAAGTATAGCAAAGAAATAATTTTTTAAATATATTAAACTTAATATCTTTGTTTTGACTTTCATTCACACATTAATGTGATAAATTAACATTTTGTTAAAACTTGACACATGGCATTAAAAAGATGAACATTTTTCTCCTTAGATACTAAGAATAAAAAAATACCCAGAAGTGAGAAAAAATCCTTGAGAAAGCATCTATTGAAATAGATTTAGAAAGGTATAATTTGCACCTGTGAAAAAGCAAAAATTACAGTCTTCTAACTCAGAATATCTTGCAGTTCACTGTAAAAGTTGAGAGTTTAAAAATATGAAACCTTCTATGATGGGTCAATTTAAAAGGAGAACACAATTGCTTCCAAGGCAGACTATTCTGCTATTAATTTAGACAGTAAACAACATATCTACTCTAGAATTAGGCAAATGGATGAAAAAGAAGGGGACAAAGGCCTTTTGCAGTATCTTTAAACCTTTTGCAACCAGGATTTGACTAGTCCCCCCTCCCCCCCCGTTTTGGTTTCTGCAGATGGACACTTCATCTTTCTTTATGTAGGACCAATCATCAAATGTCTTTGCAATTACTATCTTAAAAGTTTTAATGTCATTTGAAGATTTCCCTAGAACAATTTAGAGTCTTTGTGGGAACCTTTATGGACAAAAACAATGAGGAGTCCGGTGGCACCTTAAAGACTAACAGATTTATTTGGGCATAAGCTTTCATGGGTAAAAAAACCACTTCTTCAGATGCTTGGAGTGAAAATTACAGATACAGGTATAGATATATTGGCACATGAAGAGAAGGGAGTTACCTTACAAGTGGAGGACCAGTGTTGACAAGGCCAATTCAGTCAGGGTGGATGTGGTCCACTCCCAATAATTGATGAGGAGGTGTCAATACCAAGAGAGGAAAAATTGCTTTTGTAGTGAGCCAGCCACTTCCATTCCCTATTCAAGCCCAAATTAATGGTGTTAAGTTTGCAAATGAATTGTAGTTCTACAGTTTCTCTTTGAAGTCTGTTTTTGAAGGTGTTTTGTTGAAGGATGGCTATTTTAAATCTGTTATTTAATGTGCAGGGAGATTGAAGTGTTTTCCTACTGGCTTTTGTATGTTACTGTTTCTGATGTCTGATTTGTGCCCATTTATTCTTTTATGTAGAGACTGTCTAGTTGGATACAGACTAACACGGCTATCCCTCTGATACATGGCACCTTTATGGACAAAAATTTGCTCATAATCCTGTGTCTCCTTAAAATAATAAGTATGTTTTGAGATACAATTAACACTAGCTGCTTTTCTTATACAATGCCTTTTTACCAGGACCACCCTAATTTTACTAGAAACAAGCCCTTCAATAGAGTTATGCTGCAAGATTTCTATTTAGTGTATAGTATGTAAATTGTACACTAATATTTTAAAGAGTTCCAAAAGATTTCCTGGAAGATTTGAAACCTAGTCTGTATGACTAAGCACTATATTTATTTCTTATAGAGCTTGGATACTATATGGGTCAAATTCTGCCCTCAATTAAACTCTAAAAACCCTGTTGATACCATTGGGAGTGGAAGAACATAACTGAGAACATAATTTGTCCTTGATATTCTTGAAGTACTTTTGCCAAGTTTCTGTCAGATATTTGAAATCAAACTTAGCCCCTTTCTATCTATCATTTAATATTCCCCTTATCTCAGAATGTCTATGGCATGATATTGACCATGAGAGACTTGGAGCAAAGGATTTATCACTCATATCTGGGCAAATTCACTGCTGGAAAAAAATGGCTGCCACTCCACTTAAGTTAAAGGAGTTTGAACCCTGTAAGAGATTAATTTGGCCCACTGTAGGTGGGAGGATATTATTAATAGCTCAAACATGACACTTAGTACGAATTCCTCATGCTGATTAAGCCAGTATTGTTTTAAAAAGAAAATCTTTAAAGTCTTCAGAGGTTAGTAACAATTTCAGCTAGATGTGACACCGAAAAAATTGAGAGTTCATCATGTACTTGAATAAATTATTCTATACCAATTGGGAAGGCTAAGCACTGCAAACTTCAAAGACATGAGCATATTATTAAGAAACTAGACAGAGGCAAGAGTGGATGACTAATCACTAGTACTACTCGGCAGAGCCGGAATTAGGGGCAGTTGACCCAGGAGATCACCTTGGGTGCCAGGTTTGGGGGTTGCCAGGCTTACGGTACTGTTTTCTCTGTTAGCAACAAAAGGGAAATGTATCATCCTATGAGATGCATCTAAATTGTACATCAAAGCTGAGAAATGGGCTACAAATTCAATACAAAATAAGGTATTAATAATTTTGCAAGGGGGAGGCAGACACCAAAGATGCTCTTCACCTGGGGTGCCATTTGGTCTAGGGCCGGCCCTGCTACTGTATACTACTGTTTATGTTCCTGATGCTTGCTGGTAGACTATATGGAGCTGTATTATCATATCATTCCAATAAAAAACACATCTGAGGGATAAGGCATCCAAGCCTTGCTTAACAGCACCATTCCTGGAATTTTCACGAAAACATATCAAAAGTGGGGCCCTTTTAAAAACACTGATACTTTCCACACCATTTGCCAATTACTACATAATACTATCTGAGATAAAACTGATTGCCACATATTGTTTCCCATACTAAGAACAAGAGATAGCTGTAGCAGTTGGTTATTGAGTGATAACTAACTGAATTTTGATTTCAAAGTTGTATTTTTAGAAGTTTTTGTGGTCATCCCTATACTTCAAATGGGAAATATGATAAAGAATATGATACATTTTACTTACAACGGTAGGCAGTGGGCAATGTTTAATGATGTCCACTGTACTAAATCCAAACAATCCAATTAGCTGTCCCGGGTGTCAAGTTTCACTCCATATTTTTATGAAAATATGCTTATGATATGAATATGACATAACAGATATACTTTACGCAAGATGGCTCATGTAAGATATTGTTGGAAAGGTTGGATTTACTGAATGTGATTAACAAATTTGTACGCCTGTATTATTTCAGTATCTGAAGTTAGGAATATTGATTATGTATCTGTATTTCAAATGTGTTACTTTAGATGTCACCCCCAACTAGCCCTTCAGGTACAACAATGGAAAAGCCAGACAGGGCTAATGGGCCATTAGCAGAGACAATGGACTCTGAAAGAGCTTAGTCTTCCTGTGAACTCTCCTGACAGCCTAGGAGTAATGGTTGTGACAGATCTGCAGAGAGACATGGGTCTGAGTCACCTGGTACTGGACTAACCCCTTGGAATGCCAGTGTTCTCCCACTGGGAGACAAAGGGTTCCCGCCATACACTAGCGCTATATAAGGCAGGGGAGTGACGTCATGGTTCTCCTCTGCCTCCCCACCCAAAAAGACACTGAAAAACACCTGGAAGCAAGAACTGAACTGAGGGGAGTAGGTTTGAACCCAGGCTGGGAGGGCGTCCAGTTGATGAGTAGAAATACCTGAAATCTCTAGTGGCAGACCAGTGCACAGGCCTTTCAAGACTTTCTGTATCTTCCTGTGACAATATTTAGGGTGAGAAATTACATTTTGTAACCTGTTTCTTAAGTATATTGAGCTTAGCTTGCGTATTTTATTTTATTTAATATAAGAACGGCCATAGTGGGTCAGACCAAAAGTCCATCTAGCCCAGAATCCTGTCTTCCGACAGTGGCCAATGCCAGGGGCCCCAAAAGGAATGACCAGAATAGATAATCATCAAGTGATCCATCCCCTGTCACCCATTCCCTGCTTCTGGCAAACTGAGGATAGGGATACCATCCCTGCCCATCCTGGCTAATGGGCATTTTTGGACCTATTCTTCATGAACTTATCTAGTTATTTTTTGAACCCTGTTATAATCTTGGCCTTCACAACATCCTCTGGCAAGGAGTTCCACAGGTTGATTGTGCGTTGTATGAAAAAATACTTCCTTTTGTTTGTTTTAAACCTGCTGCCTATTAATTACATTTAGTGCCCCTAGTTCTTGTGTTATGAGAAGGAATAAATAACACTTCCTTATTTAGTCATCTCTTTTCCAAGCTGAAAAGTCCCAAGCTTATTAATCTCTCCTAATACAGAAGCCATTCCATATCCTTAATAATTTTTGTTGCCCTTTTCTGAACCTTTTCCAAGTCCAATATATCTTTTTTGAGATGGGGGAACCACATCTGCATGCAGTATTGAAGATGTGGGCGTACCATGAATTTATATAGAAGCAATATGATATTTTCTGTCTTATTATCTATCCCTTTCTTAATGATTCCCAACATTCTGTTCGCTTGTTTGACTGCCACTGCACATTGACTGAATGTTTTCAGAGAACTATCCACAATGATGCCAAGATCTCTTTCTTGAGTGGTAACAACTAATTTAGATCCCATCATTTTATATGTATAGTTGAGTTTAAGTTTTCCAATGTGCGTTACTTTGCATTTATCAACATTAAATTTCATCTGCCATTTTATTGCCTAGTCATCCGGTTTTGAGAGATCCTTTTGTAGCTCTTCACAGTCTGCCTGGGACTTAACTATCTTGACTAGTTTTGTATCATCTGCCAATTTTGCCACCTCACTGTTTACCCCTTTTTCCAGATCATTTATAATTATGTTGAATAGGACTGGCCCCAGTACAGACCCCTGGGGGACACCACTGTAAACCTCTCTCCATTCTGAAAACTGACCATTTATTCCTACCCTTTGTTTCCTATATTTTAATCAGTTACCAATCCATGAGAGAACCTTTCTTCTTATCCCATGACTGCTTACTTTGCTTAAGAGCCTTTGGTGAGGGATCTTGTCAAAGGCTTTCTGAAAATCTAAATACACTATATCCGCTGGATCCCCCTTGCCCACATGCTTGTTGACCCCATCAAAGAATTCTAGTAGATTAGTGAGGCATGATTTCTCTTTACAGAAACCATATTGACTATTCCTCAACAAATTGTGTTCATCTAGGTGTCTATAATAAAGAACAAAATTGTCAGTTTCAAACAGTTTGCCCGGTACTTACGTCAAGCTTACCAGCCTGTAATTGGTGGGGTCACATCTGGAGCCCCTTTTAAAAACTGGCATCACATTAGCTATCCTCCAATCATTTGGTACAGAAGCTGATTTAAATGATAGGTTACAGATCACAGTTAGTAGTCGTGCAATTTCACATTTGAATTCCTTCACAACTCTTGGGTGAATACCATCTGGTCCTGGTGACTTACTACTGTTCAGTTTATCAATTTGTTCCAAAACCTCTTCTGATGTCACTTCAATCTGGAACAGTTCCTCAGATTTGTCACCTAAAAGAATGGCTCATGTTTGGGAATCTCCCTCACATCCTCAACTGTGAAGATCGATGCAAAGAATTCATTTAGTTTCTCTGCAGTGGCCTTATCGTCCTTGAGTGCTCCTTTAGCATCTCGATCGTCCAGTGGCCCAACTGGCTGTTTAGCAGGCTTCTTGCTTCTGATGTACTTAAAAAAAAAATATTTGCTATTACTTTTTTGAATCTTTGGCTAGTTGCTCTTCAAATTCTTTTTTGGCCTTCCTAATTATATTTTTACACTTCATTTGCCTGAGTTTATGCTCCTTTCTATTTTCCTCATTAGAATTTAACTTCCACTTTTTAAAGGATACCTTTTTGCCTCTCACTGCTTCTTTTACTTTGTTGTTTAGCCACGGTGGCTCTTTTTTGGTTCTCTTCCTATGTTTTTTAATTTGGGGTATAGATTTAAGTTGAGCCTCTATTATGGTGTCTTTTAAAAGTGTCCATGAAGCTTGCAGAGGTTTTACTTTTGGTGCTATATCTTTTAATTTCTGTTTCACTAATCTCCTCATATTTGTGTAGTTCCCCTTTCTGAAATTAAATGCTACAGTGTTGGGCCCCTGTAGTGTTTTCCCCACAACAGGGATGCTAAATTTAATTATATTATGGTCACTATTACCAAGTGGTGCAGCTATATTCACCTCTTGGACCTGATCCTGTGCTCCACTTAGGATTAAATCAAGAATCATCTCTTCTCTTGTGGGGTCCACGACTAGCTGCTCCAAGAAACAGTCATTTAAGGTGTTAAGAAACATTATATCTCCATCTGTTCCTGAGGCGATATGTACCCAATCAATATGGGTATAGTTGAAATTCCCCATTATTATTGAGTTTCTTATTTTAATAGCCTCTTTAATCTCCCTGAGCATTTCATAGTCCTAGTCGGGTGGTTGGTAATATATTGCTATATTCTTATTATTCAAGCATAGAATTACTATCCATAGAGATTCTATGGTACAGTTTGGGTCATTTAAGATTTTTACTTCATTTGATTTTATACTTTTTTTCAATATAGTGTCACTCCCATACTAGCCTGACCTGTTCCTTTCTCAGTAATCTGCTTTGTTCTGTCTATCTCTTACAGTCATTTAAAATTAACTTTTTGTAGTTAATAAACTTATTTCTTGTTTATAATATAACAATGTTTGTACAAGTCACAATGGGGGGGTAGGGGGTGTGTAAGAGGCTGTGCATACCTTCCTCCACATTGAGGTAGGAGGGGATTTCATAATATATCTTTGGGTCTGCAGTCCAAGGGAGGTGGACACCTCAGTGCTTACACTGTCATACCCTGCAGCATTAAGACAGAAAAGCAACATGCCATCTTAACTCTAAATCTGCTCAGCTCAACTAACTTGTGGATCTGTTACCCATTCCTTGTGGAGATTCTATGCCAATGGAACTGTGGGCACGGGGGCAAAGGCAACACTGTGCAAAACATGGAAATACACACTACAGAAGACCACTCCCTCCCCCTGCTCCCACCAAATAATTGCTGTACTGTGGAGCTGCACCCACTTCTTGCAACAGCAGAATAGCTAGTTGGAAGAACATGGTCTAGATATCTAAATGTGGGAGCATAAACTTTGTTTTAGTTAGAAAAATATTGTTATTTAAAAGTGACTCGCAAACTTGGGTTTATATTATAGATGGAAATAGGGTCTTTTACAAACCTTATGACCCCCTCTCCCTCAAAAAAAAGGCTGAGAAATTTGTAAATTCCAAAATGCCACAAGGATCATCAGTACCTTGAGGATAATGGTGAGAAATCATAATTTTACCTTCAGGCCACGGTGCTTATGAGTAGTATAGAGACTACTCTTGACAACGTACTGGTTAATTGCAATAATGTCATCTATATTCACTAGACCGCAAGTAAATTAGCAGAAATGCTTGAGTAAGAAATGAAACAGAAATTGTCATAAGGTGAACCAAGCACAGTCTTTTAAAACACAGATGATAAGGTGCAAAGTGAAAAAAGGTCCTCTCCCCTTCCACTACAGACAAATATGCTACTGCAAGTTAATAAGTTTACCAGCCTCAAGGCTCTCAGATGATTTATAGCTGTCATTATCTTGTTACAGATGATAAATGTCAGACGAGTTTGGCCTTCATTGATATACAGTAAAGTCTTAATCTTTTAGTGCCAGGAGTCAACATTAAAGAATGACATAAGTGATGATGTCTCCCACTTCCCTAAGTTTTCTCTCTCTCCACTACTCTTTTCAGAATGCATATGATTGCATGCACATCTTATTGATACTTCTCTATTATATCCCCCCAGCTTTCGAGCACACACTATTGGAACAGAAACCTCCCTAGAACGAACAAATATTTGACTCAACTGATCCCCCACCTGGCTTTGAACTGACAAATGGCATCTAAGCATCAGGAATGGTGTCCTCCTAAGCTTTTACCTTCAGATCACTAATTAATAGATGACTCAGGAAGCATGGGACCAGCTTGTATGAAAAATTGCAAACCCACTCTGTTTTAGTTTTACAGTGCCATCACTTCAGAGATTCAAATGATTCATAGGCCTCAGGAGATCTTGATCTGCATAAGTCTTGCCTGAGTAATATAAGACACACTTTTTAAAATCTTGAAGCAGAAGTAAATTGATATTCGAGCTTTCATGATTCTCCAGTGAAAATGCTTAGGTGCTACTGCATGCTGCATGGGGATTCTCTATGAAGTGTGGTGTGGGTGGATATTTTGCTACGTCACATTATTCTGTAACTAAAATGGGCTGAAATCTAAGCCTTAATGTTTAGAAACAGATTCAAACTTCCTCCGAGTTAAGGGACATTCAGATAAGGTGTTTTTGTTCATGTCCCACCTGGACTGTGGTTCCATTGAGAAGCAAATACAGAAAGAGAACATTTTAATTGAATGACGTGAGCATTAAAATGGCTACTGAAGTATTTTGGGCATGAAGTGGGAATTTCTAGATATTAAGATAGGTGTATTTGTCCACACCAAATATAATCATTAGATTCTTTCACGTGCCCAGAACTCAAGGCTTAGAAGCTATTCAAGACCAGCTGCTGTTCAGATGTATTGGGTTTTTTAAAATTTTACCCTATGACCATCTCCTGAGCCATCAGTTACCTCCTCTGTGGGGCACAAATGTGGCCTCTGAATGATACATCTTAGACTCATTTAAATAACAGACAGCAGATCCTAAGATTCCACTCAAATCTGTGTCTCTATGGCAGCCTGTGTGATGAGGTTCAAATCAAGGTGCAATCCAGACCAGTGAGGGGTTGTGTCACCACTTGCCTTTGCAACTCTGGGTGCCTCACAATACTTTGCTGTTGTACCTCCCAGAATGGGATGCTCACAGCCAGTCTACAAGCATGCAGCTCACAACCTGAGTGTTTGTGTATTAGCCAGCCCTGGTACAGCAGTTCCGACCCCAGCAGCCTGTCTATAGCCCCACTCTGGCTTCCACCAGCTTTATTAACTTAATTGGGGTAAATACACCCTTCCATTTAAACACCACACTGACTTGGTTTATAGTAAAAATAACACAAATGTATTAACAATAGGACATAGCTTAAGTGATGCCAAGTAAAAGAAAATAAAGTTAGAATGTGTTACAAGCAAATAAAAATGAAAACACGCATATATAACTTAAGTTAGCAAGGTACAAGCTTTGCTTAAGGAGGTTTCTCAACTACATTCAGCTCCCAGAGACTTCAACACTCACTTGTTTGAAGGACCCATCTTTCTCAGCTTGCAAGAGCTCTATTCCCTTGTATCTGTCTAGTGATGGATACCAAAAATGGCTTTTCTGTGGGCTTCCCATCCCCCTGTACGATATCTGTGTAACTGGGACTTCCATTGTTTCTGATTCCACCACGCTTAATTTACATAGGAGATAGGTAGATAGCTGTAACAGTCCATCCTAACTGGGCAGACTATACAGCCAATGAGTATCCATTATTCCTTATATAGTGTTAATACATACAATTCACAATGCTAGTAATCACCAGCATGTCACAGGCTTCACTCTATATACTTGTTTAATACAGTAATATTGTATACAATCAGTTGATTCAATTGCTTATCACTTGAGGGTCAGCCCTCCTGTCTTTACAGACCAGTAAGCCTTTGCAATGTATTCATTACGAAGTAAAACCCAGACTGACCTTCTCTATCCTGCTGGGTGTAGATGCCATGCTGTTTTCTCCCTGACTTGTTAGGGTGAGATTTGCCTCCACCCCTTGTTAGCCCAATGAGTCTATTTATACAATATGAATGTGTATTCTCATTGTCTTTCAGAGCACTTTGTAAGTAACAGCCAGGTGAGGAAAATGCATTCCTTTGTCTAGTGCAGATCTGTTTACCAATCCCCTGGCATGACTGATTTAAACACACTTCAGCCAAAATTCCAGCATATATATTAGTAACCATCACATACTTACACCATGCAAGAATATTAAGAACGAGTGAGTCGTCAGTTTTCAAATGGTATCATACAAGGCATATTTTGTACAAAGATTAGTACAATAGTGTGTCGGATGTGAATTCAGGGGTGCTTAGTGTCACAGCATGCAGAGTAGTCCACCTGGATTTTCCAGTTTCATTCCCATTTACATCTTAAATTTCAAAAAGACCTCAAAGAAATTCGGGTTATCCTTAATCTGCAAGGACCACCACAGATCAAAGCAAAGATATTACCAAAGACAGCTTATAGGCCACTTATTAAATCTCTGTATTTTGACACCCTCATTTCTTCAAAGAGATGTATTGTGAACAGGAGCAGCAAACATGGGTGTTTTGTGAGGGAGTTCTCCAGATGAAGGAGCTGCGACTATGTGATCCTTGAGGTGAGCTTGTTGTCTGTTAGTTAGTTTGTTTGTTGTATGCTTGTTTGCCATCTGCCTGTTCGATTGAAGTTCAAAGCACGGTCTGTTGTGGGAGCTGTGTGCTGAGACATGTGGCCTGCTAGGCTCAATTGAGTGTTTACTTACAAGACTCTAGCTGCATATCCTTTTATCCCTAATCCCTTCTGGATTCCTTGACAAGGGGACAGCGCTAACTCAGGAAGAACAGGGGTTTAAAAAGCCAGCTCCTGAGCAACTAGAGGAGCTAGTGAATTGAAGCAGCAAACAGGGGAGATTTGTAAGAGAGTTAGGAGAGGGAGTGTGAGAGCCAGATACAACTAACTAATATACTCTAAACTTCCCCCACCCCCATGTGTGCAAAAAAAACCCCCACAAAAAACAAAGAACAAATGAACCCTCTTGCAAGAGTAAAAAATGCAGACAGAAGTCCAGTAGCAGAGAGATGGGTATCCAGCTTATTGCACTGAATGCATCATGTAAGATCTGCTGCCTCAGAAACCAGTTGTGGGCTCTTGAGACCAGAGTGGCCAAACTGGAAAGGCTAAGGAAGACAGAAAGGTACACAGATGACACTTTAAGGGACATAGTAAAGTGGTCCCACCCCCAGTCTGACAACCCTTGTGCTCTTAAAAAGGATGACAGTCTCAAGGAAGAAGAACACCAAGCTGGAGTGGAGGGAAATGATCTCATAGTCAGGTCCCGCCTTCCAGATGATGTTGTGGCGTCCTCTTGAACTGAGGCTACCCCTCTGGGGGAGGGACCCCAGATAGTAGAAAGATACAGGTAATACTAGTGGGGGATTTGAGTATTAGAAATACAGATAGCTGGGTTTGTGATAACTAGGAGAACTGCATGGTGAATTACCCACTGGATGTGAAGGTTGCAAACATCTCAAGACATCTAGATAGATCTATGTGCAGTGCAGGCGAGGAACTGTTGATCATGGTACATGTAGATACCAATGATACAGGGAAAGGCAGGAGAGATTCTGGATGACAAATTTAGGCAGCTAGGTAAGAGATTAAAGTCTAGGATCTCCATGGTAGCATTCTCTGAAATGTTTCCAGTTCCATGTTCAGGGCCAGTTAGGTAGGCAGTACTGCTGTCTCTTGATGTTTGGGTGAGACAGTGGTGTTCAGAGGAGGGATTTAGCATTTAACTTCAAAAAGGGAAACTACACAAAAATGAGGAAGACAGTTAAACAGAAATAAAAAGAAATAATCACAAGAGTGAAATGCCTGCAAGCTGCATGCAGACTATTGAAAAACAACATAACAAAGGCTCAAACTAAATGTATACCTCAAATTAAAAAAAAACAAAACCACACACACACACCACAATGAGAGCTACAAAAGAAATGCCACCCTGGCTAAATCACAGAATAAAAGGCAACCTTTAGAACTGGAAGTCAAATCCTAACAAGGAAAATAAAAAGGAGCATGAACTCTTGCAAGTCAACTGTAAAAATATAAGTAAGCAGGCCAAAATCGAATTTGAAGAGCAACTAGCAAAAGAAACAAAAATTAACAGCAAAAGTTTCCTAAAGTACATCAAAAGCAGGAAGTCTGACAAACAACCAGTGGGGCCACTACATGATCAAGGTGCTAAAGCAGCATGCAAGGAAGATGTGGCTGCAACAGAGAAGCAAAATGAATTCTTTGCATCAGTCTTCACTGAAGAGAATGTGAGGAGGATTTCCAAACTTGAGCCATTCCTTCCAAGTGACAATTCTAAGGAACTGTCCCAGATTGAGGTGTCAGGAGAGGTGGTTTTGGAACAAACCGATAAACTAAACAGTAATAAGTCACCCAAGATTTCTGAAGGAACTCAGATACGAAATTGAAGAACTTCTAACTATGGGATGCAACATGTCAGTTAAATTAGCCTCCGTACCAGATGACCAGAGGGTAAATAATATAAATGCCAATTTTCAAAGAAAGCTACAGAGGCAATCCTGGCAATTATAGGCTATCATAGCTTCCCCGCTCAGATTTGAACCTTAGCGTTCATAAACTGAGAAGCTAGCATGAACCCTCTAAGCTTAATTACCAGCTTAGATCTGATATCGCTGCCACCAGCCAAAAATTTCCAGTGTCTTGGCTCACTCTGGTCTCCCCAAAACCTTCCCTGGGGGACCCCAAGACTCAGAGGCTCTGAGTCTTACAACAAAGGGAAATAAACCATTCCCCCCACCTCTCTCCCACCCAGAATTTCCTCTCTGGGCTAACCTGAGAGTTACTGATGCAACCTCTTTACATCACAATACCAAGAAGCATGTCTCCTCTCTTCCACAAAGAGACAAACCCAAAGACAAGGAAACAGAAAAGATTCTATCTCTCTTCCCCCGTAGCTTCTTCCCGCCCTGGGACACTAGGAGAGTTAAACACAGAGAGCAGTTTTTCCCCTCCCCCCTGTCTTTCCTTTCTCCCACCAATTTCCTGGTGGGTCAACTAGAAAAAAAAAACAACAGGTCTTAAAAAGCAAAACTTTTAATAAAAAAAAAAGAAAGAATAGAATAACAGTTCTCTGTAATCTAGATGGTAAGATACAGGGTTTTCAACTTATAGAAAATGAATAAACAATAGAAAAGGGATAAACAGCCTTATCCAAAACCAATACAATTTAAAGTACTTATAGCCAAATACACATAAAGACTCCACCAGCCAGATACACAGATGCAAATACAGCAAAACAATTTAAAAGACTACACTTTTGCTACCTTGTACTTACAACTGGGAAACAGAAGATAAGAAAGACTGGAAATAGATCCTCTCATAGCTGAGAGAGCACAGAACAGACAAAGACCCAAGACCAAGAAACACCCACAAATTCCCTCCCTTAAGCTTTGAAAAATTCGGTTTCCTGATTGGTCCTCTTGTCAGGTGTTTGGTTCCCTTTGTTAACCCTTTACAGGTAAAAGAAACTTTAACCCTTAGCTATCTATTTATGACATAGGCCAATAAGCCTAACATCAGTATCAGACAAATTGGTTAAAACTACAGTAAAGAACAGATTTATCACATACAAATATCACATATGTTGGGGAAGAGGCAACACGACCATTGTAAAGGGAATTCATGCTTCGCCAATCTATTAGAATTATTTGATGAGGTCAACAAGCATGTGGATAAGGTTGATCCAGCTGACATAATGTAGTTGGACCTTCAGAAAATCTCTGACAAGTTCCCACACCAAAGGCTCTTATGCAAACTAAGCAATCATGGGATAAGAGAGAAGGTCATCTCATGGATCTGTAACTGGTTAAAAGATAGGAAAGAAAGGGTAGGAATAAATATCAGTTCTCACAATGGAGAGAGGTAAACAGCTGGGTCCCAAACAATCTGTACTAGGACCTCTGCTGTTCAACATATTCATAAATGATCTGAAATAGGGGGTGAACAGTGAGGTGGCAAAATCTGCAGATGATACAAAGTTACTCAAGATAGTTAAATCCAAAAGTGACTATGGACAGTTACAAAAGGACCCCACAAAACTTGGTGATTGGGAAAGAAAATGGCAGATGAAATTCAATGTTGATAAGTGCAAAATAATGCACATTGGCAAACATAATACAACTATACATACATAATGATGGGATCTAAATTAGCTGCTATCATTCAAGAAAGATCTTGGAGTCATTGAGGATAGTTCTCTGAAAACGCTCACTCAATGTGAACCAGTAGTCAAAAAAGCTATCAGAACGTTAAGAACCATTAGGGAAGGGACAGAAAATATCATAATGCCACTATATAAATCCTTTGCACACTGTACCCCATGTAACATAATCCCTGTAATCCCATACGCACTACTTTCACATGGTCATCATATGTTCTACAAAGTATGCCTTGTGAGGTATCATTTGAAAAGTCGTAATCTGCTGATCATTGTCCTGTTAAAATGTGTGTATATGGAATTATAAGATTTTGCTATATGTTTGTTACTGAAATATGTTGTGATTTGAGGAATACCCACAAGACTACCCCCTCATCTCAAATGTCATGTACACAGAAGGTGTGAGCAAAAAACGTACAATCCACCCAAGAGACGCTTTGAACGTCATGTACTCCACAGACTGATTATTTGCACCCCAGCCATGGGATATTCCTCAAAGAGAGGAAGAGGGTATGAAATAAGGGACAACAGCTTCCTCATCACCTCACCTCCCCCATCTCTACTGACAACTGCAAGATGGATTAAAAAACAAAAAAATCCTTGAACTATGGAGAAGGGTGCTCCTAGCTGGAGGCTTTTCAGTTAGCATGGATTGCTGAAAGGTTTTGGGTGAAAGACACCTTTTTGTTTTCAAATCTTATTTAGCTTGGTAAAGTTTAGGAATTAGATTGTGGCACTGTCCTTTTATTTTCTTTTGTAACCAATCCTAACTTTTATGTCTATATCAGTTATAATTACTTAACATTTATCTTTCTCTAGTTATTAATCTTGTCTCATTGTTTCTGTAAACCAGTGTGTTTTTGGTTGAAGTGTCTAGGGAATCTCTACTAAAGTTGACAAAAGCTGTTGCTTATCTATTACCCTTTGGTTGAATGACAAACTTTTAATGAGCTTACACCATGGGAAGGGGGGAGGGATGGACTTGACCAGTGTAAGATGCATACTTCTAGGGTGCAAGGCTGGGACTGAGGGATATGTTTGTGTTGCCCTGTATCAGTTCACGAGTAGCCGAGCAAGCATTCATGTAACCTCGCTGGGTGTGCCTTTGCATGAGTGAGCAGAGCCTTTGCATGATAATGGCATAGGCATAGCTTGAGTGCAAGATTTTTTTGGGGGGGGGAGGAAGTGCGCCCACGTTCATGCATGAACACATGTGCATTCTGAAGCCAGTCCCCTTGGTTCACTGGCTCTATCCCCTGCCTACAGGGACACCTGGGCTGCCAGTACTGTGGGGGGACAGGATGGCATAACGGGGGAGCCCCAGCTACAGCTGGCGGTCACTTCGGCACTGGCTGCTGCAGTGATGTCATTGCTCTGGTGCTACTGCAGTTGCCTCCCTGCTGGGGCTGCTGCTGCCACCCAGGGAATGCCACACGCTACGCGGGCTCCTGCTCCCCCCCCATGCCCATTCCCATATCACCTTTTCTTCCCCATCCCCTCCCCCTTCTTCTCCCCTGGTCTTTCTCCTGCCCCATCCCTGTCTCTTCTCCTCACACCACTCCCCCGGCTCTTCCCCGAACCCCACAGCCACTCATGGTTGTTGAGTAAATGGGAAGGTACTAGGACCCAGGAGTGGTGTCCTGCTGCTGAGGCAGGAACTGGAGCGCAGGGCAAAAAGCTGCTCCATCTGCTACTCACAGGCCGAAACGTGCTGGGGGCGCGGAGCACAGCACAGGAATGACAAAGTTGGTGTCCCTAGCCATTGTCGGAAGACAGGATACTGGGCTAGGTGGACCTTTGGTCTGACCCAGTATGTCCGTTCTTATGTTCAAAGCCCCCTTCTCCCCTCTGCAGCACTCACAGAAATGGATGGGAGTGGTGCATGCCTCGCCTCTTTTTGGGGAGGTAATGCCCTCCTCTGCATCCCCAAACTATGCCTATGGATAAGAGATTGTGAGCAGAGCCTAGAGAGGCTACTTTTCACTAGCAAAGCAGTATAAAAATCACTGGAGAACTAAAGGGACACAGTGGTTCAACAAGCCAGATTGTACCCTGGGAGATGTTACACATCTGCACACCTTGAATCTTGCATACAGTTCGGGCTGTCCTATCTCAGAAACCATATATCCAATTAGGGGCATGGAACAGCTTCCATAGGAGGAGAGATTAAAAAGACTGGGACTGTTCAAGCTTGGAAAAGAGAAGATTAAGGAGGGATATGATAGAGGGTGATAAAATCCATGAATGGTGTGGACAAAGTGAATAGAGAAATGTTGTTTACCCCTTCACATAAAACAAGAACTGTGGTCACCTAATGAAGTTAATAGGCAGCAAGTTTAAAACTAATATAAGGAAGTACTACTTCTCACAATGCACAGTCAACCTGCGGAACTCATTGCCAGGGGATGTTGTGAGGGTTCAAAACTGTAACTAGGTTCAAAAAAGAATTATGGATGAAAACCCATGCTCTTGGTGTTATTAAACCTTCAGCTGTCATGATCTGGGACTGAACAACAGAGGATGGATCATTTAAAAATGTCCCTATTCTGTTCATTCTCTCTGAAGCATCTGGCATTGGCCAGTGTCAGAAGATAGGATACCATGCTACACAGACCACTGGTCTGCTCCAGTATGGCCATTTTTATTGTGCTACCAAATAAAATATTTACAGAGCTGCAGGACAGAATAAACAGTCTTTTAATATTCTGTGCCAAACGCAGGCCTGGAATAAGCAGATATAACTTGTAAAAGGATTTGTTTAATCCAAAGTCAAATTTTGTCATTTTCCCTAGTATGGAACATTAAGAGCTCATTAAAAGCTATACATGACACACGTCACAAGATACTACTGATTTCCCTAAAGAAAAATGCAATTGGTTTCAGTAAAATAACACCAAAACAAATAAATTATATGCAGCAAAATTTCTAATTCTGGTCCGCTTTAGCTCAAAGATATATAACTTGCAGGCTTGTAATTATTTAAGTGCAACCTTTCTTTTTTTCTAATATATTTATTCAACTGGTATTTAAGACTTAGGAATATTCAGTGTCAAACCTTGTAGTGAACGGATGACTACAAAGGATCAGATCATCTTGGTAAGAATTAAGAAAAGCTACGTTAGGATTAAGTGTTCTCTCTTGCTGAAGGCTTTTAGTAGAGAATTATACAAGGCATCATAGAATGAAATTAAATGGTCAACAGATGTTCTTACTAGTTAACTTTATTTCTACTCATTAATTAACAGAGATAATACATACGTTTATATTTTTAAATTGGAATGAATGAGCAATCAACCTAACTCCATCATATGTAATGTGATTATGTAAGTGCATAATATGAATGTGATATATCTTTACTTTAGCAAAGCTTTTGATACGGTCTAGCACAGTATTCTTGCCAGCAAGTTAAAAAAGTATGGATTGGATGAATGAACTATAAGGTGGATAGACACCTGGCAAAACTGTTGGCTTCAACAGGTAGTGATCAATGGCTCAATGTCTAGTTGGCAGCCGGTATCAAGCAGAATGCCCCAGGGGTCGGTCCTGGGGCAGGTTTTGCTCAACCTCTTTATCAGTGATCTGGATGATGGGATTAATTGCACCCTCAGCAAGTTCACAGATGACACTAAGCTGGGGGCAGAGGTAGACATGCTGGAGGGTAGGGATGAGGTCCAGAGTGACCTAGACAAATTGGAGGATTTGGCCAAAAGAAATCTGATGAGGTTCAACATGGACAAGTGCAGAGTCCTGCATTTAGGAAGGAAGAACCCCATGCACTGCTACAGGCTGTGGACGACTGGTTAAGCAGCAGTTCTGCAGAAAAGGACCTGGGGATTAAAGTGGACAAGAAGCTGGATATGAGTCAACAGTGTGCCCTCATTGCCAAGAAGGCCAACGGCATATTAGTAGGAGCATTGCCAGCATATCAAGGGAAGTGATTATTCACCTCTATTGCATTGATGTTGTGTCTAGTTTTGGTCCCCCACTACCCAAAGGATGTGGACAAATTGGAGAGAGTCCAGTGGAGGGCAATGAAAATCATTTGGGGGCTGGGGCACATGACTTACGAGGAGAGGCTGATGGAACTGGGGTTATTTAATCTACAAAAGAGAAGAGTGAGGGGGGATTTGATAGAAACCTTCAACTACCTGAAGGGGGGTTCCAAAGAGGATGGAGCTAGGCTGTTCTCAGTGGTGGTAGATGACAGAACAAGAAGCAGTGGTCTCCAGTTGCAGTGGGGGAGGTCTAGGTTGGATATTAGAAAACACTATTTCACTAGGAGGGTGATGAAGCACTGGAATGGCTTACCTAGGGAGGTGGTGGAATCTCCATCCTTAGAGGTTTTTAAGGCCCAGCTTGACAAAGTGCTGGCTGGGATGATTTAGTTGGTGTTGGTCCTGCTTTGAGCAGGGGGTTGGACTAGATGACCTCTTGAGGTCTCTTACATCCCTAATATTCTATGATTCTATGATATGCTTTAAATATACTGCAGCAAAAGTAACAAAATACAAACTGGCTCAACTAGCAAGCAATTAGTATAATCCATAACACTGTCTTAAGTTCTCTCTTTTTTTTTTCAGGTCACTGATTACTATTAAACTGGTTGTGGACTCCCTATTATTGTGTAGTGTAGAATTAAAATACAGCAGGGGTGCAATTAATAGATAAAAGTGGAGCTACAAGTTGTCAAGTGGCTTCTCTTTTGTATAGTAAGGCAAGCCTAGGAAAGAATGTCTCCATGCTCAGCACTGGGGAGAAGGGTGGGTTTTTTTACAACTAGTTTCTAAACTTCTGTAGTCCTTAACTGTATCTGGGGAGTGATAAACTCAGCCAGCTGTAACAGTAAAAGACACAGAAATGATGATTCTCTCTCTCTTAGGTCTCATCTTCACTTAAGAGTGACTTACCATTAAAATGTTAGTGACATCTGATTTATTTTGCATCAATATTTTTGTAATTGAACATCAAACATTTAAAGCTTCTTGACACTTCTGTAAAACTTAATTTTTTCCTCTTTTTGATTCCCTCTCCCACCCAAACTCTGAGAGGCGGTTTAAATACCTTGTTGCATCTGTCATTACAAGTAATTTCTAAGTTCTCTAACCAATTAGTTTAAGCAGAGAAAATATCAGCCCTATAGGAAATAAATACACTGAAGTCTAACAGTATCCCATTTAACTTTGAATAGCCTCTCAGATTTTACTGGGAAAGAGAATCAGCTGATGGGCAAATACCAGCAATGAACTTTATGAAAGCATATGTTTATTCCATTTTGGCAGATGGATTCCTCATTTTAAGTACAAAGAATCTCAAACTACATTACCCTTCCTTCTACTTCTGTCAATGGGGAAGGTCTTTATTAGAGTTTCTCTATGCAGATTTCACCCTTGCCATAGTGTTGATAGAAAGTCTTTGGAATCTATTGCACAATGCAAGGGGATCTGTAGCTGGTGATTGCCAGAGGCAGGTAACAGTTTTTTCTAGAATGGGCGTCATCCCCAGTTAGCCTGGTAGAACTCCCAGTGGACAGTCAGTTTAGTCTGTGGATGCATTAATACATCCCCAATGCCCTCCACATCAGGAAATCCCTAGTCTTCAAGGGTGGTAATGAAACAAACCTTCACTGAGCAATTCCAAAGGAGCCACACAGACAAGGAGATAGAGGAGAGCCACAGAGATCCCTGGGCCTTGTGGATTCCAAAGAATCCATGGACACAAGGAGACAAGCCCCGCACTCTGATAGAAAACTCTGCAAGATGGCCCTCAGTGTTCCCCCCAGAAGGTATCCTCCTGTGGGTGTCAGGCACTGTATCCACTATGAAATCCGGTCCCAGTACTTAAACAAGGGGATGGATTGCCGTATGCAATACTCCCCAATGAGTTTTGAGCATGAAAGGGAAGGGTCAAGCAGGAATGCCATTATTGCTGGGAAATGCATATCCGGATGGTGGGGGCAGATGTGAGGTTGATTAATGTAAATAAAAGAGAAAGGGTAATTATGAAATCATGCTGTCTAAAATTAGGAAAACAAAGTGACAAATAAACATCAATGTAAAGTTCCTGCTCAATGGTTGGCATTCAGAGTTATTATTTACCTTTCTCAGAAAGCAATCTGAATAATATTAAGGAGCTTTGACATATTCTTCTTGTGATCCATGACAAACTGAAATTTTACATTGATACCATGACCTATCCATGAAATCTGTCTTTTTTTCCTTCAGGGCATACAATGAGTCCTGAATATTGCTTGTCTCTGTAGACCAAATATCCTACTCTGTTCTATGTTTTATGTTTGTAATTATGTTCTTGCACTATGAAAGCCAACTTGAAATAGCATAGAATTATTTAAATATAACTATCTTCAAATTATCCAGTCTTCACTTTTTACATCAGAACAAATAACCACATTCTCAGTTTGGAAGGAGAGGTAACTTACCTTGTAGAATAACTGGAGTTCTTTGAGATGTTTGTCCCTATGGGCGCTCCACTTCAGGTAAGCATATGCCCCAGACATCTTTGATCAGATATTTTTGGTAGCAGTGCCCATTCAGCCCACTCATGCATTCTAGGCATCCTGAGCCATAAAATTTCCATGTTGGGATGGAGAAGCCAACCTGAGTCCAAGGCAGCAGGTGCGAAAGAGTGGAAAATTGTAATACTGGGCAAGAAGTCAGGTGAATCAAGTAAGGGAATGAAACTTATCTTGGCCAAGTTGGTACCATTAGAATGACTTTGGCTTTGTCTTGCTTGATCTTCTTTAGCAGGTTTAGAATCAATGGAATTGGAGGAAAGGTACAGAGAAGGCCTCTCTTCCAAGGAATGAGAAAAGCATCCTCTAGGGACTAACAATTGTGAACCTCCCTTTGAGCAGAATTGTATTCCACTTTCTGTTGATGGTGCTGACAAAAAGATCCAGGTCTGTGAAACCCCAGTTTAGAAAAATATATCTGAGGATCAAATTGTCTAGTTCTCATTTGCAATCCTGGGACAAATGCTGTCTCAGATCACTGGCTATGTTCTTTTGAATGCCTGGAAGATAACAGGCCTAAATGAAAATATGATTGGCTATGCATACATTTCATAGCTTTATTGCTTCCACACAAAGAGAAAGGAATCTTGTCTATCCTTGGCAATTTATGAAGAACATTCAAGCTATGTTGTCTATCATATCCTTGATGAATAGACTCTTGGTTATGGCAAATAAGTGAATGCACAGATGCCTGGCCATCCTGAGCTCCAAAAGTTTGAAGTGGGGAAAAGACTCACAATCTGTATATAGAGATTCCCCATCCCAGGAGGGATACATTTTAAGTTATAGTGATGGTGGGATGAGGTCAAGTAAAGGGAACTTCTGCACAGAGTTTAACAGGTCCTTCCACCAACTGAGTGAGTCCAGAACTTGATGAGGAATAGACACCAACTTGCTGAGACTGTGTTTGGTATGTAGACAGTTCTCGGCCAGTATTGGAAACAGCAAAGGTGCAACCTAGTGTGTAGAATGACAAATGTGTAGGCTTCCATTTGGGCTAGAAATTGAAAATAATTTCTGACTGTCATCTGTGGGCTTAGTTGAACCTTGGAAACGATGTGTGTCCATCAGTAGTAAAGCTCTGGAATGTTATAGCCACTAGAAAACCCCCTATGAACTCTATTCATGGAACTAATGTCAAAGTGAACTTTTCTGTGCCAAGATGGAGTCCTAACCTGTTGGATAGAGTCATAGCTGTCTCCACTGCAACGATAACTTTGTTACGTAATTGGCTCTTGAGATAGGGAAAGACAATTATTCCCCATCGATGAAGACGAATGGTCACTGTCAGGACCTTCAAAAAGACCACAGGAGCGGACAAGAGTCCAAAGGGGAACACTTGGTACCAGAAGTGATCCTGGCTGACCAGGAAGCAGAGGAATCATTTGTGAGATGAGTGTATCACAATGTGAAATTTGGCATCCTAAAGGTCAAGGGCCACAAACCAATGTAATGATGCAATTACAGCTGCAAGAGTAATTATCCTGAACTTCTGCACTTTGACAAAGATGTTTAACTATCTGAGATCTAAAATTGGCCTAAGTCCCCATTCCTTTTGGGAACAAGAAAGTATTTGGAAAAGAACTCTTTCCTCTGTGCTGTACTGGAACTGGTTCTATGGCTCTGATATGTAGGAGAGAGAGGAATTCCTGTCTCAACAACTGTTTAGTAGACAGATCCTTGAAAAGAGACCAGAGAAGGAGGGTGGAGTGGAGGAATGAGGTAAAATGAACAAGAGTAATTTGATATTATGACCTCCAAAACCCATTTGCTCCCATGAAGGTTGAAAGCAGGAGAGACAGTGTCCAAAATATGGAATGAGGTGGATCGAGAGCACAGCTGTAGATTCTGAAGTTGGGGCTATTCTGGACTTTCTATCAAAACATCTACATTGATGTTTAAAAGACAAGGAAGATGGTAGTCATCGAAAGAGTAGACAGCTTCCTCTTCTGATATCTGTGTCTCTTCTTGAGTGCTTCAGCAGACCTATGGAAGGTAAGAAGTTGGACTGGGTGGGTTCTTTGAGATGTCTGTGACTGACTAAAGTTTTTCTTGTTTGCAGAAAGACTCCTTTTGGGGTTGCGGTTAATTAGGAGGGATAGATAAGACAGGATATCAATAGAGCAGGCAACACCACTGTTATCTGTGGTGGTCCTCACAGGTGTAGCTGGGTGCTTACACCAGAAGGGGATGCACATTTTGTTATTGTATATTTGCAAATTATATTTTCTGGTGCTTTTAAAATAATAGACATATTTTTCTATAATCTGTGGTTCTATCCCTGCTCCCATGGATGTCAATGGCAAAACTTCCTTTAATTTCTTTGGAATCTGGATTTTTGTGTTGATTTTGACTCTAAAACTTTTTAAACCAAATAGGAGAGAGATAATGTGAGGACAAAAAGAAGTTGCAAAGGGAGATTGCTCCCTTGTTTCTACATAAATGTTGAGTTAAAGATGTTCATTTATCACACTACAAACGCTGATCATGAGTCAGTCTCAGATTATATTGATTTCACATTTATTTGATCTATAACAATTTCTAAATGTATTCAAGCAACTTAAAAACAGACTCTTGACAAACAAATGATGTACGTTTAAAACAGTGTATGTAAACAATTGCTCATTGTACCATTAGCTTGCTTCATTCTGACTGGTTTAAAGGATAACCCTATTGTCTACACATGTTTGCACTTGAAGAGAATGATACTTTATAATACTGAATTTGATTTTAGGGAGTTGAACAGTCCCTTGAGAGCTTTTGTGGTGGATCAAAAGTATACTTTATAAAATTATGATTAATAATACCAATCATCGGCCAAATAGACAGCAGCTACCTGAAAACACTGCTGAACTTTAAGTCTTCAATTATTTAAAACTAGATTCAGAGAAGCACTAGAGAATCCACTACTATGCTGACAGCAGGGGATGGACATAAGTCTTTTTAAAAGCTAATTTAATTTATTTTCAGGCTAACACGAGTTGAAGGTATGTTGCTTTAGATTTACAGTAACTACCGGTAATCTGATCGGTTGGCAGAAATTTGATTTTGGACAGCAAATACACATAAATTTATGCAAACTGTGTGTTATGCTATATTTATCTGAGCTTTGTGATCTTGAATGTTAAGATATTGGCAAGGCTGGCACCTAGCACAGAAAGCAGATATATCCAATTTCACAGATTAGGATCCAAAGTGAACTATTTTATGCACAGGCCTGTCTCTTCAATAGCATAACTTTCTACAAGAAAGGCTGCCTCAACAGCCATTCTAGCAGGATAACAGGGAGTTTAGGTGCTCTGTTGCCTCAATCTGATAAGCAATTTCTGTTTAATAATGCTGATCGGCCTTCTGAATTATGCAAGAATCTTTGAGACAATACTACTGATGAGTGAGGACAGGGGGGAAACAAAGAACCCCCCCCCCCACAAAAACCCTGGAACTACTACACTGATCTCACACAGGACCACAAAATGTGATGCATTTACACTAGAATTTTATACAGGGATATATTCCAAGAATTCTCATATTTATCACTCTACTTGGCTTACTTGCTATTTGAACTCTTACAAAACAGTTGACATCCCAACAGTTTCTGTAACTATCTACCGTCCCTACAGATTCCATAGCTTCCCATTTTTGAATCATCCTAAATTTTCACTTGAACATTAAATGTCAATAGGGTTGCACTTCTATTTGTAAGGGAGAAATCCATGCTATAATAATGTAAATCAACCCAGAGGAGAGTTATCACATTGTTCGTAAAGACATTACACAACAGGTTAACTATGAAGTTTAGAAGACACACTGTGTGCACCTGTTTCTATCTTGAACAGAATTGTCACAAGAATGTTCTTGATGCATGCATGTAGGTACCATAAACACTAACTGTATGCTCAGAGTAACAACATCTTTTACAAGGCTTTGTTTCATTACCCATGATGCAATTTAGGAGACTATACCAACTGCAGCTTTCGGAGTGCTAACTGCCTAACAGGCAGGTGCATTACCTGTGGTTATTTTTACATATATGGGACATGAACATGAGGAATCACTCATAGGGCTGCATGGCATGATTTATATTTGCTTCAATCAAATTGTTTGAAACCTTTTAAAATAATTAACATATTAGACAAATATGTTATGGCTAAATACCTAAGACTCTCCTGCTAAACTCTAGTTAGATGGTAACTCTACCAAGTAAATCAGTTGCTGAGGAGGTAAAGGATGGGATAATGGAATGCCACATTTCATAAGGGTTTTATTTTTATATTTTAACTTAAAACAGGGCTAGACATGCAGGAATGGAAGCTTGCAGCAAATTTAAATATGGAGGAAGATTGAGGGAACGAGACAGCTATTTTAAAAAGAGAAATCTCCATAGTATTGAACTGCTACCAAAAACCAGCCCCATGAAAGGTCAGATTTAGTGGAAATCCTAGGGAAAAAATCATGTTGCTGATTTTTACATCAAGAATAATTTCAACCTGCCTTCCATGTTTGCCACCACTGAAGGTGCTACAGTTAGTAATTACACATACTATGGGCAAGCTGCCTTTCTGCATTACAGAAAGGCAACGTTAGAGAGACAATGGCTCTGTAATATGCTGGGCCTAACATCGTTTTCTGAAAATAATTTGCTTTCATTTAAAGATTCATAGATTATTTTAAACAACAAAAGATTATTTCCCCCTATATCAGGACACTTATACATGAATTAGAATACTTAGTAATGTCCAGCAAGACTTGCATTTGAATTAGATTAATTTAAAACCTAGCAAGAAAAGTGTATTCATTTAAGGGTTTACGGCAATGAGTTAGATATGTGTCAATTGTCCTTGATCATTACCTAAAAGAGTTAATCTCACAGCAAGCACAGGAAATACAGTTCTGTGGTGGGTTGGAGAACATTTCAGGGGATTTACTGTTTTAATACCTGTTTGTGCAATTTAAACAAGCAGGAAGATTATGGATTTTAACTGAGATAATGATTCGTGAAGGTTATGCATTCTTTTATAGACATTAATCAGAAGTTTGACATTTTCTTTTCAAACAAGAATAACCTCTTAATTTCTTTTGTCTTGAAAAGAACTGACCTCCCTGAGTATAGCTTTATTTATAACCTCACTTGACTAATGTGATAATCTTTCTTACCAATTACTTGCAAATTCTTTAGTCCAATATGTGTAGAAGTTGGAGAGGTTAGTGGTACTATTTCTGGGGAGCACGCAGAAAAAGAGAGGCCTTTTACTAGGTACAATAGCGAGTAATACAACACAATAACTGGAAAATATGAAAATGAGATTATGCCTGAAAATCATTTTATATAATAAAAATATTACACTAGATCAATTGTTTTCAAACTTTCATTTGTGAACCCCTAAAAAATTTCAAATGGAGGTGCAAACCCTTTTGGAAATTTTAGACAGTCTACAGAGCCCCAGGAGTCTGCAGACCACAGGCTGAAAACCACTGCACTAGATTGAATGCTAAAATGGAAACCAAACAGTGCAATATCAAAAACATTCTCTTTCCCTCTAAATAACAAATGTAAGTACGAACAACCCAGTTTGAAAAAAAAAATCTTCCACTAAAGGCACTTTTTTTGATACATCAATCCCCTTGGTCTAAGCACATGCCTCTCACTGAGAGCTCCAACATGAGCTGAAGACATTATTTGACCTTTATGTGGCAAATCAAATGATCTTTCCCCATCAGACCCTGAATCACTTTTCTTCACCTTAGTGCTGTAATGAATATGATCAGCTATGACATTATTTTTCATCACCTGATACAGTTCCATTTCTGGAACTTTGTTCTCAGGTTTCACTCTTATTCAACTATGCTTATGTGTGAATCGCACTTCTACATTCCACCACTATAATATCTCCCTGGATCCACATCTTGACTTCTTCCCCTTTTCTAAATCATCATCTCTGGCCATCTATTTTCTGAAATCATATGTGGATATGATTTCTAGTTGCTAGTTGAAAATGTCAATTGTTTTTTTCATAAGAAATTACAGAGGGAGGGGAATTGTTTTATTCAAAATACCCTGCAAAATGTTTTCTTTTTTTCATACCATAAACTGAAATATTTTATGGTTTTCAAAAACTATTCTCAGTAATAATTTGTAATTTGGGGTACAACACTTTCATTTTTCAAAAACTAAACAAAAAAAACCATTTTTTTTAATGATTAACCAAACGTTCTAATCTAGACCTAGAAATTTTCAGGTTTTGGTTTACAGTTTTTCATTGACTTGCCTGTGCAAATTTCCTTTTTAGTCCAAAAGCCATTTTTCAAAGAATTTTTTTTACCAGCCCTTGTACACACAAATCTGTATCACCTTCACTATTTCAACCATGTCTTCATTTTCTCTTCCTATCAAACTTATCTAATTCTGAGTCTGATAGGACTGAATTCAACTCAATGTATCCAAAATGACTATCCTACTCACTGGAAAGAAAAGTCATCTTAACCAAATCTTCAGTGCTTCCCTCTCCACCTTCTATTCAAATGTCACGCTATCTTGGCAGTCAGGAACTTAGACTTCGGACCCAAAATCCTTTTGCACTCCATATCACCTAGGTCTGTCTACAGTTAAATTAGAATCATCATCTCATACAGGGATATCTGACGATAATTCAGGCAAAGCTTTTATCAGACTTAGTTTGCTCTCATCCTGGCTCTTGTAATTTATTCCTTTATTGTCTCTTTGTATCCTTACTTTTCAAACTTCAATGACTCATCTCCCCACCCAGACCTGTAAATAGGAACACATCTTTTCCAGTCTCCAAAATCTTTACATTTATTTCAGAATCTAGTGCAAAAGTTTCTCTTAGATAGCAAGATTCCCTGAGCCTGTAGAGTTCCTCCTAGTCTTTTAGAGCATCTCAGAAATTCCCTGATGGAAGGGTGATTGATCATAAAAGAGTTACTTTCATGGACAATATTCAATTTCAGTGAACTTGTGATGAAACCCCTCCAGCTTGGCTTCCTACTGGCTCATCTGTTCAACTCCTGACTCTTTGGCAGCCCAGCTGATGGGGAGCCAAGACCCTGGAAGCTATCCTGCTTAGCCAGGGTCCCTACATTTCCAGGGCCCTGACTCATTTGCAGCTCACCAGGCAGTCTGATGGGGAGCTGAGAACCCTGGGAGTACTGGTTCCCAAGCTCTCAGGTTTGCAGATCTTCTTCAGATGGGGCTCTCAGAGTCTGCTTCTGGGGGACTGCCCCAGAACCAGGGCTCCATTTCCTTTTGTGGAGAAATTTGAAATATTTGGTTTTCATTCCAGATGTAAACAAAACTAATTTTTAAAATATTGAAATGGTCTATGAAACTGAATCACCTTTCTCTGCATAGAGCTATATTTTTTCCTGTTCTTAGCTCATTCCTATGGACAGCAAATGCCAAATATCTTTCTATCTTCCCTCCTTACCTCTCCACAGTTGGTAGACAATACTGCTCCAATGCTGTCCTATGCTATGCTCCTCAGTTGTAACAGTTTCCATGTCTTTCGCCACTCAACATTTATTATAAATCCTCTTTTCCCTAATCTCACCACACCCTCTCTCAAAAGAATAAATCCAACTTGAGTCTTTGGTGCTTCTCCAAGCTCATTCATTCTCCTTGAAAATTCTTCATAACAGCCTCTCCAACTCCTCTACCACTACTACCACTCTAATTTTACTGTCTAAAAGTAATCAGTGGAATGCTTGTTAGATTTTTAAAATGCTTACAGTTGTAGTAATCTAAACTTTTATTAACAAGTAAGAACTTTTTATTTTTGTAAGCAGGATCTTTATCCCCCCAATGTCCTTTTATAGATAGCAGTACTACAAGATACACTCTGTATTCTATTTAATTGGCATTGATGTTAGGCTTCCCCTCAGGTGCAAAGGAAGGAAGGAGCTTTTTGTTCAATGGTCCAAATACAGTGTTGCCAACACATGATTTTATTGCAAGTTCTGTGATATTTGGTGATTTCTCTTCAAGCCCCAGCACCCAAAAATCAACCGATTACATGATAATTTCAAGTTTCATTTTTTAAAAAATATATGCTCGCCTTCATGGTTGTGGAGCAAAGCTTGAAAATATGACCCAAATGCACCCTAAAGGCTCAGAAATCAAATAAAAAGAACCCGAAATGTAATTTAAAAAAAAAAACATATTATTTTTAAGCCAGTCTCTTGATTTTTGGGGTCCTGTCTCATGAGTTTTGAATGCTTTGAGTTGTCAATACCGGATTCAAATACATTTTTCTGATTTTAAAAAAATCCAACCACACCATGTCTCCATATTCAGAAAACAGCATTGAACCTTGGCATACCTATGATGCTTGAGTGGAAAAAACGTGAATAGTCCACATGCCACCACCACAAACAGATCTGTCCTCTCAAAACAAGACAGATGCTCCTCTCTCCTGCTCCCAAATCACAGCTTTACATGGATTTTCATGTTTATCTTTTGAAATGCTTACAATCAACAGAAGTTCCACATATTGACTTACCACCGGTCTGTGTACATCCCAAAATGCTCGCTCCTGGCTATCAAGGATTTTCCTTTCTATCTTGTCTCTTTTCTTGTCCACTCTGTCAATGTTGCAGTATATTTAAGAAAAATAACATTAATTGTAGTGCCTCTGAAAACAGTCAATGATAAATCCAGCAATAAAACATCAAAGCAACTCACTTTGCTTGTGCTTCAGCTTGCATAAAAATAAACTCCCACTTCCGGGCAAATGCTCTCTGTAGCCTGGCCAAACTCTCCTGAAAATACAGTATAAACAAGTTTAACTGTGTTTTAAGTTATTCATTGTCTAACAGTTTTTAGACTGTCTTCAAAACCTCCAAAGATGATGTTAGACTCAAAAGCCATAATGCACAGGCTAGCGTAAATGTAGTCTATTTATTTGGTGGAAAGTGTCTGACACAGTACAGGATAGAATACTAAGTCTACATTATCTGTGCCCCCATTTCTGTAAGGTTTGCAACTCTGTTGAAAGGTCTAGACACAGCTCTAGTGAGTTGCAGTGGTTGCTGCAGAGTTTGGCACGTCCAGAAAAACACACCGGCGGCAATTTTGGTGGATGTGTTGGTTGGTTGATTATTCCAAATATTTCCATGAAATGCTCCAACTTTAAACCGTAGCCAGCTCTGGAAATGTAGCGATGACTTTGCTTGATACTGCCACTAAAACCTCCATTTATCTTCTACATGAGCTATTTCTGTTGTATAGTACAGAGATAACTTTAGCTGGAACATTAGAAAGATATTTTGAGAAAACAAACTTCTTCTAAAGAAAACTGACCATTGGTCATACTTTTAAAAAATGTTTGCAGACTAAAGCTATTGTATAGAAAATTTATTTAATAATATTTTTATGAGACTTGGCATAATTCTGCACTCAGATATGTTGGTAAATCTTGAGCAACTCCACTGGTTGCTATAGAATTATTCTGGACTTTCATTAGTGTAAATGGAAGCATAATTTGCTTTACTTACTTCAAGGGAGTTTCAGGTACTTCATTTCTCTCTATGTGTTAATTATAGTGAGGTTAACTGAAAAAATGTCTGAGAACTTGGTATCAAATAATCGGACTGCAACTGTATTATATATTTACTGCAGAATAGTAAAGGGATATGTCTTCACAATCCCATCAATAACCCACATTATCTTATAAAGATACCATGGGCCATACTCATCCCGCTGTAGCTCTTTTGGCTTTAGCAGAGTTATAGCAAGGCAAAAACCGGACTAGTATCTTTAAAACTAAGGGTACAATTTTCAAAAGCACCAAAGTGACTTCAGAGCCCATTGAAAGTATATGGGTCTTAGACACTTAAAGCCAGATGTGTAAATGTATTTAGGTGCCTAACTCCCCATTGATTTCAGTGATTACCTTTTAAAATCTGGCCATGTCTATGTGAGTTTTGAAAATGGGACTTAACTTTTCATCACTTGAGTCCTTTTGAAAATTTTAAGCTAGATCTTTAAATATATAATTGGAATCCTTACACACTGTAGTATAGTTCTGGCAAACACTGGGACATATTTGTTTCCGACTGCATGAGATTGGTGAACAGTTCACCTGAGGCTGGGGAAAGGATCTGTGCACAGTTAGATTAGAGATGGGCCCAAGTCTCAGTTCCCAAACACCCCTGAACTTTGGGGAGATATGAATTCAAACTTCGCAGCTGCACCCTCTCTACCAACAACCTGGATCCCAGCACCCCAAAACTATGGGAACATTTGGGATTTGTTTCTATCTTTATTCATAATGCACCAACCCAGTCATCATTGTTTAATATAATACAGCAGGCGCTCACGCACAACGGCATTTATGGATTCTGAAACACTAGCACTTGAGTACCGGTTGTCACATGCCTAGACAAGTTTAAACTGCTCAATGTATAAACCACTGCACTATAAAAAGGCTGTGGCCTTTGTTTCTAATGTTATCCTACATTCTGCTAAGCTTGGAAATCTCATTTATCTGACATCTCAGTTCCAGGAAAGGCCCACATACTTACTGCTTCATAGTCTGCTAGCTCAAGCCGTGCTTTGTTTTGCATTGTTCGCTTGCAGAGGTAAACCGCTAGAACACACACAAAAAAAATCAATCAGTCATTTCTTGCTATTTCATAAACATCAAAGCCCCAGAAATCAAGATCCCAAGGTTTCATCCACATTCCATTGACACGGACTGGTAGATTTTTACCTCTGTCTTTCTCCCTCTATAGCAGTGTCGGATTAGCCACTGGGCCAATGGGGTCCATGCCCAGGGCACTGGCCAGTTGAGGGGGCCCAGAAAAATGGGAGCCCCCAGCACCCTGATCCGCTCCATCTGCCCGGTGCTTCTGCTGGGGAGTGGGGGCTTGCCCAGCTCCTCCTGCCCACCCAGCGCTCCTGTGGTCCCCACATCCCGACCCCACTCCCCAGCTGGAGTGCTTGGGCAAACCCCTGCATCCCAACCCCATTTCCCCGACAGGAGCGTCAGGAAAGGGAAGCAGGGGGATTGAAGGCAGGAGGGGTGAGGAGGGGCCCCCCACTTGCTCTGACCCAGGGGCCCCACAAAACCCTAATTTGCCTCTGCTCTGTAGTCAATTTTTTTAGAACAAGGGGTCAATACATACAATGGTATTTTTTTATTGAAGTGTAGCTTCCGCCAAAGTGATTAATGGCATAATTATTTAGCTCTCTTTACATTATAACAGTAATAAACAAAACCTTGGAGGTGAGGTTTTGTTTTTGTTTTTCTTTTGTTTTGTCAGGAACTAATTTGTTAAAAAGCTAAATGGCAATTTATCTTTAAAGTATTGCATATGGACTAAAAGAACCAAGAGGTTTATCAGGTGTTGTTGTCTTATTTCACTAGTAGAAGGGTTTTCTTTATTGCTTATTTATACGCTATTTTTTTCCCATTGCATAGACACCAATCCATATCAACAAGAGAAACTCACAGTTAAAAATAAAAAGGGAACAATAAAAATAAAAAATAAAGACTCAAAGTATCACTCCCTATGGAAAATATCTATAAGAGGAAATAATGTGGGAGTGAAAATGAAAAAAAGTAGCATATCTTTACATACAACATTGGGATCAAATTTAGTTTTATTTACATTGGGGCAAATCCAAAGGAATTGCACTGACTTCAGCAACGTTGTTCTGGATTCACACCAGTGTGATTGAACAGAATTTTGCCAAATATATTACAAGCAACAACTGCTGAAAAGAAATGAGTTGAAATCAAACTAAGGTGAGAGAGAGGACAGATGTTACCATTACTCACTAAGTCATTACATTAATGGCTTGATCCTCCAGAATCCTTTATGCATCTAAAACTCCTATTGAATTAAACTGCAAATCCCATTCTTTTCATTTAGGGGCAAATCCTATCCTTCATTTCAAGCCTGAGTAACTGGATTTAGTACAGGTGATTCCTCCAGAATTCAGATGCAGAGTGGGGCAGAATTTCGCCTCACAAGGCTGAAGAGAAACATCACAACCTTTTCATGCCTCCACAGCCCCAGCCCCTCTGTGGGCTAGCATGGCCTTTTAATTTGATTTGTATAGTCAAGGATCCACCAACCCTATCCACAGACTCTGTGCTGGGGATATAGAGCCCTCACAGAGCTAGGCTCTGATATATTCTGAGGGAAGGAACCCTGGCTCACCCATCCCCTTCCCTACATAGAAAAATGCATTTCCACTGTTGGCACAGATAGGAAAGATTTGTGTCTAAGAACTCAATCCAACAGTCCCTAGACAAGCAAAGTCCCTTGCACCTAATCTAATCTTGTATTTTAAGGAGGCCAAATCAATAATACTCTAGATTCCCAGAGACAAAATTCACTTCAGACAAAAGAATAAATCTTAAAAATAGTTTCAGTCTGACTTGCTTCCTGTGCTCCAAGGCATTCTATTATTTCACTAAAACAACAAGGAGTCTGGTGGCACCTTAAAGAACAAAAGATTTATTTGGGCATAAGCTTTTGTGGGTAAAAAATGTTTTTTTACCCATGAAAGCTTATGCTTAAATAAATCTGTTAGTCTTTAAGGTGCCATTGGAATTCTTGTTGTTTTTGTGGGTACAGACTAACACGGCTACCCCCTGATACTATTATTTCACTGGGATCACACAGGGTGAAAACCAGCAGAGAACTTACATTCATTGCAAGTGCCTCTGAGCTTTAACGGGGGCTCCAGATATTACTTAATGGAAAGAATTAAAATTTGATATTTATGTTACTTGGTCTATTTTCTTCTCCATTTGTATTCTTTCCATTTCTTCAGAAGCGTTACTGTCTCTCTTCTCTGATATTCCCTTCTCAGGTAATACAAAGATATATCTATTTGTCACATGTAATTTAGCAGGCTGAGGTACAGAACTTAGCCCCAATTTCAATGCATATTTAAAGCACCATACATTTACACTATTGCCTTACGGTTTGTTCTGAAATCTAGGGAAGAGAATAAGTGCTGAATTCTGGCTCTTCTCACTGAGTCCAATGGCAGCTGCAGGCACATAACTGAGGGCAGAATCGGGCCCTTTTTACAGTCCATCTTTTTTTTCCTTATTGCTTTCAAAATTACTTTCTTAACTGACAGATCTAGGGAAAAAATCCTGTCAGCATTTGCTTTAAGACATTGTGAGGATTATTTTTAAAAAATGTATTTATTAAAGATGAGCAGAGAGGGTTCCAGGAACTCCCTGAGCTGAGTTTAAGCCTGTCAGGTAACCCCAACATCTCTTTAAATATACATAGAAAACTCCCACTCTCTTCTTTTGCTTGGCCTATTGTAAAACTCGTATTCTTAGAAGATAGTTGCCCAACCTATTTTCAATATATTTGTTGTACTTTGTTCCTTGCCATCAGCCCAATCTCCCTTTCTAAAGCAGTTATTCCTTCAGGATCATAAATGTCCACAGCAGAACAGACCAATGATTTACTTGTCCGGCAGCCTTTTTTGGCTGTGTCCAATCCATCAGAGGGGTAGCCGTGTTAGTCTGGATCTGTAAAAGCAGCAAAGAGTCTTGTGGCACCTTATAGACTAACAGACGTTTTGGAGCATGAGCTTTCGTGGGTGAATACCCACTTCGTTGGATGCAGTATGAAAATTTCCAGGGTAGGTATATATAGCAACATAGAAGCAGGCTAAGAGAATACGAGGTATTCCAATCAAATTTGACACCAATCAGCTCAGGATTAAACAAAGACTTGTGAATGGCTTGCCAAAATACAAAACCATTTCCCTCCCCTTGTTTTCACACTCAGCCTGCCCTAGAAGAGGGCCTCAGCCTCTCGATTGAAACAACCTCGTGATCTCAGCCTGCCTTCTGTTGCTGCTTATATATACCTGCCCCTGGAAATTTCCACTACATGCATCCGACGAAGTGGGTATTCACCCACGAAAGCTCATGCTTCAAAACGTCTGTTAGTCTACAAGGTGCCACAAGACTCTTTGCTGCTTTTACCAATCCAAGACGTGTCAACTGAAGGCCTGAACACCTCACAATCTGCTTAATTCTGCTACACCACAGCAATTTCATGGTGGCTCCAAGATAAACAGTACTTGCCTACACAAGTGTAATAGTCTAATCCTGTTTCAACATTTACTATCTGGAGTAAAATGACAAGGGCTAACAATTCTCATGCTTCTAGACATATGTTCATCACAGATCAATGGGACTGCTTATGTAAGTGTTACCTAATATGAGCAAGAGTTGTAGATTCAGGCCCCTGGCATAACTCTTATATGGTGATAAAGATCCAAAAAGAAGAACACAGTATCATGCAGGGAACTTGAGATGCTATAGGATTCTTTCCTTCAGTGTAAATAATTTTCTGTAGCCTCAGACTAAAGATTCTTTATTTCCAAGTAAATAAATTTCAACAGTAAAAGTTGTGACACCATATTTGTATGCAATATAGGTAATTTTGGGACTTAAAGAAGTGAGGTCCATTGAAATGAGCTTCATTAGAGGGGTATGACACCTGGAGATCAGTATCTGACCCTGAAGCATGAGGATTATCAGCCTTTGTCATTTACCCCAGTAAGTAAATTTCAGAACAGGATTAGATTTTTTAATTACAACATCTGCTGTTATACTACGTTATTTGTCTCAGTAATATCTTGTGGCAATGAGTCCTGGACCTGTCTCCTTGAAATTTCCATGTATTGACTTCTTTTCAGTGTGCACATTTCTAAGCCAGGACTTCAAAACGGATACGTTTATCCCTCAAGCCTTTCCTCCAGGGTATTAAAATGCTTCTCTTATTTTAGGAGTCTAATGATTATACTATCTGGCCTTTTTAATGCTCATTAAAACTCTTTCTACATGTCAGCACACTTAAGGCAGGGTCTAGAGTGTGCCCGGGAGCATTTATCTGTCTGGGAAGAATGACAGATCTGCTGATGCCAAGGAAGAAGAAAACGGTGCTCAAGGACACTTCAACTCTTTGGTTCAATTGCCCCTCCCCCCATCATTGTGTTGCCAGCACTCTCACTTTTAGCATGAATGCAGCCATTCTGGGATATTGTTAAGGGCTTCTTGTGGAAGCAGCAGCTCAGGAATTTGAGCTGAATTGTTTGCGGTTTCCCAGACAATAATAATACTTTAACTCTTCTATAGTGTACTTTATCCATAGACGTTAAGGCACTTTACAAAAGAAGGTAAATATCACCCTCCTTTTACAGAAGATAAAAACGGGCGCAGAGAAATAATTTTTTTTTTTCCTTAAGAGGAATGGGAGTTGGAGTTAGGTACCGCTGCAACAAATATTTTCCTCAAGGCATTGATTGCACAGTACTTCCCAGACCTTACTTTGCCCCATATGTAACATTAGCAGTTTGCAGTTACTACAGTTGGTGTAGCCTGGCTTGTAGTGCCTGGAGCGGGAGTGAATGAGTCAACTGTTTTCCTCCCTGCTTCCAAAGCAGTCAGCCATAAATAACTGGTTCAACAACAGGGTGAGAGGCACATGGGTGTAATTTGGAGGGGCATTGCCCCCCCCCCCAATACAAGCCTCTGTCAGGCACAGAATTTGCACCCCCAATGCACGCCCCAAGACTAGAGCTGTCCCCCCAAATATAGAATTCAAACTACCTATGGAGAGGCAGACCAGAGTGCCCACTATTTTGAATTCACATTTCTGCTGTGCATGCATAGCTAGAGCTGGAAGTATGGTCTGTAGGAATGCTTTTAACAACAAAGGCCTCTTATTTTTACATATTCTTTTTTGGGGGAGAGGGGTCAAGTTGACAAATTTAAGGGAGGTGCCCACAACGAGACAACCAAGCAGTTACCTTGGAAACTGTTACGCTCTACAGACTGGTTATTTGGCTCTATGGAAAGCCTTCAGAATACTACTAATTGCACTGAGGACAGCCCAATCTTTTCCGCAAACAGCATCATATGCCAAACTCTAAGTTACATACTGCATATGTGACTGCATAAGTGACAAGATAGGACCCTAAATATCCTTAGGGCCAATCATGAAGCAAATTCTGCCATCAGCTACAAACCAGTTCAAAGCAGTCAAAGACTGGATTGTCACTGGTGAAAGATCAGAATTTGGCCCATTCATTTTGCACGTCTTACAATAAAGCCACTATTCACTGTACGTAACCAAATGCAACAGAGTATTTCATAAAAATTACTTAACAAATGATATATAATGCAACAAAGCCTCATTCATAATCTCAGTTTGCTAAACATGGACTGCAACATACAATCTTATTTTAGTCCTTGTATACTTTAACATGATTTTGCAATCAATCTGATTGCCTTCCAGTAAAACAAATTATATAGTTGTAGCAATAGCATATGATTTAGAACAGATTGGAGTACCATGGAAAAACAGAGCTTGAGTAGCAACTTTTTTAAACACCATATCAATGAGCAATGGTCCACAAATTCAGATGACAAAGATAATTTAAATGTACAAGGAAACAGAATAATTCCACAGTCAAAGGGATGTCATAGAGTGCTGGACTGGAACCCCTGAGACCTGGATTCTAGTCTCATCTCTGTCACCTTGGACAGGTCACTGCATCTCTCTATGCCTCCACTTCTCCATCTATAAAATGGGGATAATGACACTGCCCTGCTTTATAAAGCACATTGAGATCTACTGATGAAAAGTGCCATATAAGAGCTAGGTATTTATATTAGTATGTTTGTTCTCTTCCTCTGAACTTACTTTTCTGTTTGTTTATTTTTCGTAGAGCCGTGCTTTCTGAGACTGCCAACGTGCAATGACTGTTTTTCCAAACTACTAGACATAAGCCCCACTTTAAACCTGCATCTGTCCGGGCAATAAGGTAAGAATCTATTTAACCAATGATAAAACACTCATTTGGCCTGTCTACACAGCATCTAGGAATGAGCCTCCCAGCCCAGTTCCATTCCACTTATGCCAGCAGAGCTCACATTACTACTCAAAAAATCACTGTTCACACGGTGCTTTGAAGCTGGAGCTTGGGCTCTGAAGTCTGGAGGGGCTTCAGAATCCCAGTTCCAGTCCGAGCCCACAACTTCAAAGTGCCATTTACACAACGATTTTTAGCTGATATTAGCACACCCTGCTAGCACAAGTCTGTGGGCCTTGGTGTAGACGTACCCATTAACTTCAATGGAAATTGAGCTAACGAATTGCTATGTGTTTTGGAAAATCTCACCCAGAATAACTGGGTTACAAAATGTGGGCAACTTGACAGCTCAACAGTAAAATTACTGAATGTGTCGCACTGAGATATGTTGCCTCTTGGCAACAGCTTTTAAATATATTCAGTCACAATAACCCATTTTCAGGGTTCAGCCATTTTCAACTCTCAACTGCTTAATTATCGTTTAGAGCTCATGCAAAGCCTCTGCAGGGTTTGTTTTTTGTTTTTTGTTTTTGTTTTTTTTTTTTTAAAGAAGACCATAGAGATAATTATGAGGTTTCAAACTCTGAACAAGGAAGAGGACTAATTTTATACATTACATACACCCATTTAGTGGAAAACCCACAGCTTCCATTCTAAAAGTTTAAGGCCATGAAGTTAGTTGCTCAGATGGAGCCTGATCAAGCTCCCACTGGAGTAAGTGACAAAATTCCCACTGATTTGGGAGTTTTGATTGGTACCAAGACTAGACCTTTGAAGACTACAGACTTGCAACCTTATCTGAACCCAATGGGAACCGACTACAAGTGTTCGGTACAAATTGAACTGGAAAAAGGGTTGACACACTTGGGCCGGGTTCAGGTTGGGCTTTAAAACTAGGCTCAAGAAGACTGGGGTGTGTGAGGCAAGGGCCAGTGGAGGTGGTGCCACAAGGGGAGGCAGTGCTGCACTCACATCAGCTCTTTCCAGATGAGGGAGAAAGAGACACAACGTGGCTCACCTGCAAGTGCAGCAGCATGGCCAGCCAGGATCCTGCATCAGTCAGCTTCTGCCCTGCCCCACCCTGCACCTCATCCCAACTGCCGAGCATGGAGTACTGCATGGTGCCCTGGCTGCAACAATTCAGGAAATCTAAGGTAATGATCAGGGGGATCTGAAAGTAGCTACCGATCATGCACCGCCACACCATCCCAAAGTCTATATCCCTCCCACTCTGACCCCTTCCCCATGCCTGGATTCCTGCAGAGGGGCAGGCAGGAGGTGACAGTGGATGTGAAGAGGAGGGGGGTTACTCTGTGCCTGCACAGTGATGGGGCTGTCCAACCGCCTGGCTATGGTATTGGAGGCCCTGACCTCTCTGGGGTGGCTGTGGGGCACGGAGGGGGAGCAGTGCATGTTTGTGAAGCAGAAGCACATGGTCCATTTGCAATGTCCCAGCCATGTTGCTCTTCCAGCTCCAACATTGGCACCTCTGCATCTGACCTTGCTACCCAACTTGAACCCAATAAAAGCCAATTACAAGTGTCGGGTCAGGTCAGATATGACAATGACTTGAAATACTTGGGCTTGGATCAGGTTCAGGTTACTTGTGGTCTAGTTGGGTTCAGGGTAAGCTTTACAGTTAGGTTTGATGACACCTCAATAGGAGATCCCACATAGTAGGATCAGAAGAACCCATCTACACTACTATCCTGGGGATGATATTGTTATCTTTATGCAAGATTCCCAGTGAAATCAGTAAGAATTCTAAATACACAAGAAATTGAGGGCTAGGCTGAATGTCTGTGAGGCAAAAGAGAAGGGAAAAAATCTTTACAAGAGATTATTTTTAAGTGAATCTTTCAATGACATGGTTAAATATTTTTGTTCAAAGCTTTTTTCAGCAAAAAATAAAGATTTAATGATACTAACATTTTGTATTGATTTTGCTAAATTGTTTTGGCTGGAAAAAAATATAAAAATAATTATGAAAATAAACCCTAACATGGACACTTTATTTGGTTTAATAGTGCCTGATATAGGTTAATTCAGTAACAAACATAAAGCATGAGAATTTACAGATGTTACCTTCACCTATTTTTCAGAATACATCTGAAGCTAGTATTAACTACAGGACCAAATTCTGGCTTCAGGGTCAATGGGAGTCATATGCATACATTCAGTATTGCCAGGGCAAAAGAATAAAAGTTAAAATAAGATCTACAGAGTTCAACAGATGCTGTCCTGAGGGCAGATAAATTAGCAATCTTTGAATGTGCCAGATAAAGGAATAGAGTAAATCTGCACTGCCAATAGACAAATCTGTAACAAGTGCCCAATGTAAGTATCACCACCATTTACAGTGCAAATTATTCCTTTACCTCACTGATGCTTCTATAAAGCAATTAATTATTTCTGCTCTCTAGGACTTAGGTTTCAATTTCCACTTAAGCATAAAAAAGAAAATGCCAGTTTTTATGTGAACAAACTGGGCACAAAAACTTTCATCATTTAGTCTCAAGTAACTACAATGCAGTTACACCCTCTTACATAAGCCTGGGGATGTTAAGCTATTGCAGGCTTCCATAGTTTTGGAGATCCCCATGACCATATACCACTCCCAGATGAAATCACTCATATGTCTTTTGTTAGCTCCCTGTTCATCAACTGGCAGATTTAATTTTCATATTAATAATGAAATGGTCAAATCAGTTTAGTTTATTCAAAGCAATGATTTGAAAGTAATTCTGAAAATTCTGAATTATATTTATAAATCTTTAAATGTATTCTTTCTATAAGAAATTACATTGTTTATACTGATAAAGGCCAGGATCTAAACTTAGATTAACAACGCATTTATAGTAATGCAACAAGAAACAGATGTTTCAAAACAGCTATTTGGGTCACACTTGATTAGAAAGTTCCAGAGAACTTTTCCTAAGCACATTTATGAAAATGTTGGCAAATGACCTGCGCCGGGCTGCACAAGAGAATTCTCAGCTATAATTCTTTTTTCTTATAACTGTAGTCCTTTGCTCCAAGAGTGACTCCAAAGTGCAAGGCTTTTTAACACAGAACTGTAATTTTTGTCTGTCTCATAACTGTGGCACTATGAAAAGCTGCCTCTCCTCCTATATTCTGCTGACCTAGTTAATGTCAGCTAAGGCATGTCAATAGCTGATTCCTAAGATAAAGTTCACGAATACAGGTAGAAGGCACGTATGGACAGACTAACAGATGGTCGTCTGTCTGCATCAAAATTTGGCAGGCTTTAGGACAAAACACAGAGCATCCTGGCTCCAGCAAGCTTTGAATAGAGACTTTCTCTGAATTATTTGTGTGTCAGAGGTAGCTTCTGGTGACTGATGTAGCTCTGAACAGCAGTACAACGGGGTTTGAATTCATAGACTCTAGAACGGGGAATAAACCTCGTAGGTCTAGTCTAGCTCCATGCTAATACAGGTTTGCTCCCTTGAGCACATATACTTGCATTTTGTCCAGTCTAATTTTGTGTGTGCCAAGGAATAGGGCTTCCCCATTGTGGGATGAATCTACATGCAAATAGATGATCCTTTTAGCCAGTCCTTCCACCAAGCTACTAGCTCAGATATTCTGTATATGCTGCCAATTTCTATAGCATTCAGTTGTTTTACATTTAAAAAAAAATACAGAACTGCAATACTATTCACATACAATAACATTAACAAGATGCTGTACCTGGCAAGGGAGACTAAAGGACCCAGCAGTTAGGGCACAAGGCTGAACAAAATTCTGGAGACCAAGATTTCATTCCCATTGCCTCTGTCTGACCGTGGGCAAGTCACTTAAATTTGTATCTTAGTTTTCTCATCAGTAAAATGAGGTTAAATGTTACTTACTTAGCTTTGTAAAGTGGTGTGAGACCCCTGGAAGAAAATCACTAGCCAAGAGCTAATGGTTATTTTATCAGTACTAATGACTAGGAACGATAGGCTAAACGTATGAAAGATTGCATTTGGCATGAAGATTTTATCAGGGTGTGGATGTCTCTCAAGAGAAGTGTTCAAGCCCCATAGCTTGATATATAAAACTAGACTGGGCAAGACACTAATACCATTCTAAGAACCAAACCTGTGATGTCAGAGAGATGGGTTAGATGACCTAAGAGGTCTTATTCTCAGCTCTGGAGTCTATGAATTCAAACTGTGTTGCTATGCAGAGCCATACAGAGATTAGTAAAATGACTGCCTACTAGAGAAAGAAAGTTTGAGATAACAGGTCAAATTTTCAAACAGGCATTTAAAACTGTGAATGCAAAATAAGTAGACAAACATGTTCTAAATGGAAAATGAAGCTGAATAAAAGTGTGGTATATGATTGCAATTGCCTATCTATGCTTTCATTTACCTAGTATATGTTATGTTCTGCAGATGCAACTGAGGTATGATAGGCCAAGTTCAGCAGTACTACTATAGCTGAATTTAGCTCTGATTGGGAAAGACAATATGTCTGGAAAGAAAAACTCCGGAAAAGAAAATTGCGACTTAAATTCTCAAGGGCAATGGAAAAAGGTAGACTTTTTTTTTTTTGCCTTCTCTCCCATTTCATAAAGAATTCCTGATAGCTGAAGCTTTCAGACTCCACTTTACCTAGAGAAAGAAAAGCGGTATATTGCCACTAGGGGTTATTTCCTTATTTTATTGTAATTCAACCTGGATAAAAGATTCATGAACATTCATAGTAGCTGGATGAGGTAATGTCTTTTATAGGATCAACTTCTGTTTGTCGAAGAGACAAGCTCTCAAGCGACACAGGGCTCTTTTTCAGATCTGGGAAAGATACTTAGATTGTTTAGGATAAGTAGTTAATATATATTGTAAAAGACCAGTCAAGGTGAAGCAGCCAGTGAACTCCTTTACACTCATAAGAACATAAGATGGGGGTTAATGGGTTACAGATTGTTGTAATAAGCCATAAATCCATTGCCTTTATTAAGACCATGATTTTTCAGTGTCTAGCAAAGCTATGAATGTAAGTTCCTAGGCTTGTCTTTTGAAGGTGTTGTGCAGGCCTCCTTTGAGGATGAGGACTGAGAGGCCAGATGTGGAGTGATCATTTTGTGAAAAGCGCTTGCCCATGGGTGATATGGTGTTTTTGTCTTTTATCATTTTGTTGTGTGAATTCATTCAATAGAAGACTTGTGGAGCTTGAAAGCTTGTCTCTTTACCAACAGAAGTTGGCTCAGTGATCTTCCCAAAAAATCAAGGATTTCTTTTAAACTTATCATTCAGGTGAAGTGCATATATGGGATTCTGAAAATGAAAAAGTAGACTCTTGCTGGAAATACACATGTAGAATTTGATGGATATATTTTATGTAAGGCCAAATTATGCTTAGAATCATAGAAGATATGCGAGAAGTTTAGTTAATGTCATCTTCAGATTTGTGATCCACAGATTTTCCTCTTTTGTTTGACAGATAAGGATAACAAAAGGATAACATACAGATACATTTGAATTAAAATAGAGACAAACAACACATGAGAGAAAGCTAAAGGTTATTGGTTATATCAACGGCGGAAGTGAGGCTCCACTGTATTTTTCTCTTCAACCAGAATCAGTGGAGTCATGAAAATCTAGTTCCTTCCTTTGACTCCACTGGAACCCAAGCCTACAATCTCCTGCCCATTCGATCTCCGTGAACTTATCCTGTCCTCATCTTCTGTAATCTTCCCTCTCTTCTATCCTACAACATCAGCGATGCCATTATTAATCAATATCCACTTATTGAATTTCATTCCCCAATTTTTTCCCTTTCCCACTAACCAAGCACCTAAAAACCTAAAAACCTTCTTCAGCTATCTGAATGGACTTGAGAAACAGTGGTGCCTCCCTGGTCTAACATAATTCGAGCTAGAAATAACATATTTCCCACTTTAATAGCACCTTTCATGTGAGACTCTCATGTGAGAAACTTAGTGCACATTAGTTTAGCCTGACAACACCCTTGTGAAGAATTATTTGAGTTTTACAGATAAGGAAGATGAAATACACTCCGTGATTTACCCAGGTCATACAGAAAGCCTGTGGTACATCCAGCAGTATTACTCTTCCTCGAGAACTCTCTCAATAATAACAAGTCCTAACTCAGATGCTGGGAGCTTTCACTCCCTCCAACACCATGGACATCCTGCTTTGCTCTGCCTTCTCTCCGAATTTCTATTACATTCAATTTGTCACTGTTTCTCACTCTCTGCTTTTCTCACCTGCTCATGTCTTCAGCAGAACTTCCCAACTGAGTTGAGCAAATTACAGCACGTACAGTCAGAGCCTGACTGGGGATAGCAGGCCACGTACTGCAGGAATGGCAGTGCCACTGATGCGTTACTACCTAAAGAGGAGCAAGTTGAAAGCTCCCCAGGGCTGCCCAGGGGGGAGGGGGGCAATTTGCCCCAGGCCCCGGGCCTGCAGAGACCCCACGAGAATATAGTATTCTATAGTATTGCAACTTTTTCTTATGGAAGGGGCCCCCGAAATTGCTTTGCCCCAGGCCCCCTGAATCCTCTGGGCGGCCCTGAAGCTCCCAAACAGGAGAGGAGGAGGATGAAAGAGTGCAGTGTATGCTCCCGATAGAGCAGATCTCAAGGTTCTATCTGGTTCCGGGAAAGTGGGACCATGCTCAGACTCCGGCCCAACAACTTGTCCTCTTTGGTAATGCTATACACCCTGCACAGAGAAGTATAAATCATTGCTGTCTCATGAGCATGAGTGTCCTAGGGAAAGGGCAAAGATGCTCCCTGTGCTGCCATCCACACAGAGCACACCCCAAATTGGTAGCATACACCAGGAGTAATCAATAGGTGGACCACGGGCCAAATCCAGACCGCCAGACACTTTTGAACAGACCCCAACATCTTTTTTAGTTATTATCATCGTTATTGGTTGGAGTTTCTTATTATTTTCTCTAGAGTCTGGACCTTGACTATAGCTTTACTAAGAAATTTGGACCGTGACAAAAAATAATTGACTACCCTGGCCTACACTGTAATTGGTAAGAGCCCTCTCATCCTAACCACCACTGTTCCCTGTCCTTCACCTCTAGTGCAGAAAAAGCTGCATATTCTTTTAGACTCAGGAAACTTCTGTTTTTCATGTTGCCTAGATCTATATATTTGTCTACTATCCCCCCCAAAATACTGTCCTGTCCACAGAGACACTATCTCAACCCCTTTGCTGAAACTCTGATGCAGGTCTTCCTCTCTTCTTAGCCTGAACTAGTGGAATGATTTCCTTTATGGATTTCTTCAGTCTATACTACTAATTCTTCTAACTTTGTTTTGTCCAAAATAATCACCTCATTTATACCATAAAATGGGAACACATTACCCGACCTTTAGTCCATTTCAGGAACCAGCACATTACCTCTCCTACAGACTTAAAGAATTTGCCCCTCCCACACTCAGCACCCCCCACCTCCCTTTCTGAAATTATCATTGTAATTCAGCCCATTCCACAGATTTTTTGTCTATCACTGTTTCCATTCACATTCAAAGGATCCTTTAAAATATCTCAGTTTAGGCACCCAGAATCACTAGTCACTTTTAAACATGTAAACATGTCCCCGTAATCCAGAACAGCTTCCCTGTCTCATTTTACCTATTTGAAGATTCCCTGATAGCTCATATCCATCTCTTCTCTTGAACTACAGCTCCTAACTCTAGAACAAAAATTAAATCAATTTTCACTTTTCCTGTGCACAATCCATTCTATAATATCACCCACTTCTATTCATCTTTCTCCCTTAACATGTCTTATTACCGCCTCCTCCTCCTCCCCACAATATTCTGTTTTCTACATTGTTACAATTATTTGTTGTATTTACATAGACTGTAATTACCTGTCAACCTTGGAACTTTTCTCTGCCTTTCATCTTTCTTCTTTATTACATTTAAACAAGAGAATGTGGGAGAATTAAATTCCTCAAATTCCCAACAGCTGTGAGTCACTAAACCCAAGACAGGAAATGACAAGCCTCACGAGAATTGATCCCATATGCATATGGATTAACTTCATTAGATTTGGCCAAACTGAGATGAACCCTGATCCGTCTGACTATGAACATAAACAGCCTCAGTATTTCATAAACTTTCAATGACACTGAAGTGTTTTTAATTTGCCAGAACCACCTCTATTAATATAGTAAATTTAATTTTAAATAAGAGGGGAGTTGGGCATATAACATTTTAATTCGCAGAATAAATTGTTTCATCAGAGTACAAGTAGACAGTATGTTCAGCCATTAGTGCGCTCACTCACTCTAGAGCAAAAATATAAAGCAGAATCAGCTTTCTAAACTGTGAGATCATAGTTTTAATAGCCACATGAACAAGTCATAAGCTAGGAACTCTATCCAATACAGAGAGGATGCAGAACTACTCAGACTCCACCAATCTAAATTACTGCAAAGGATCCACACCTTTACTCATGCACCAAGTCCTGCTGAATTCACTGGAACTTTGCATGAGAGAAACTTTCCAGCATGGTTGGGTCTCACTGTACAGAGCTTTAAAATTGATATAATCAGTTAAATGAAAGCCAAGGATCTACATGTTTAAAAGTGACTAGTGATTCTGGGTGTCTAAACTGAGATATTTTAAAAGATCCTGATTTTCAGAGATTGAATGCTCAGAACTTTCTGAAAATTAGGACCTTCTTAGATGTGTCAGTTTGACCATCCAAAAAGTGGGCATCTAGTTACCTTCAGAATGGAGGCCAAGATATTTTACCTTGATCCAAGATAAAAGTCTAATGCCTGTATCAGTAGCAGAGTTCACATCACTTTCCTATAGCACTGCTCTAGGAACTGGCCAGCAGCCTCCTGAAATATACTTTTGGAGATTATTTTTAAAGGATGTGTCAAGAAAGGACATCATCTGTTTTACACACATTGCCTATAGCTAAATCTCTGTCATGAAAATATTGTATATCCTTATCTAACATAAAGCAGAAAGTGAAATAACATTGTAAAGTAGATGTTAACATAGTCTATAATGGAATAAAAAGGCATTTCTTTTTGGAGTTGACCTGGTAATGAAGGAACAAATGCAATGTCTCAACCTTATTTAATTTCTAGCTTAAGGTTAATTATTTTATTGTCACTGTTCATCATGGGCAGCAGTACAGCACTGGGTGAATAATGGTAGGTCCGCCTGCCTTTATTTAAAGGGAAACTTTACCCTTTTTTTTTTTATGATTTGTATAATATTTTCATAGGCTTGTAAAATTGTATCAATCACCAATAAAGTTGTTTACATTGTAATTAACCGTGATAGACAAAGGTTATTGAGGAAGTGTCCTTCTTGGTCATATGATAGGGGACTGATTCTCAGAGACACAGGATGCCTGTCTCTTCCATTAATTTTAGGCGGAGCTGCAAGGGCCCAGGGCTGCTCAGGATCTGGAACATAGTCCGTAACAAAGGAAATACCACTGAGCATTCTAATGCATGACAGAGATTAGAGGTACTCCAAATGGTTTTAATGTAAGTTCTATTTATTAAAAAATAGTTTATTATGGGCAATTACCTACATTTTCTATACTCATTTACTAATAAACTACTGTGAAAATCTGCAGCATTTCTTTTGAACTCTTTTGGGGTGAAATTTGCCTTTCTCCAGAGGGCCCATTGAGGACTATACAACCCCTAAGACTTTTAAGACACTGAAATCCTACTTAAGACCTATTTTGCCCTCAAAATGGGATTTCAGGGCTTCATAGACCTTTTGTGGGTCTTCTGCAGAGTGGTGAATTTCAATCTTGTTGATTAGCACTTCCTTTATTAAAAACTATCAGTGCAATAGTAGGCACAACATTTCAAGAATGATGTGGAGAAACTGGAGAGAGTCCAGAAAAAATCAACAAGGTCTAGAGAACATGACCTATGAAGGAAGGCTGAAAGAACTGGGTTTGTTTAGTTTGAAAAAGAGAAGACTGAGAGGGGACATGATAGCAGTTTTCAGGTATCTAAAAGGGTGTCATAAAGGAGGAGGGAGAAAACTTGTTCATCTTAGCCTCTAAGGATAGAACAAGAAGCAATGGGCTTAAACTGCAGCAAGGGTGGTTTAGTTTGGACATTAGGAAAAAGTTCCTAGCTGTCAGGGTGGTTAAACACTGCAATAAATTGTCTAGGGAGTTTGTGGAATCTCCATCTCTGGAGATATTTAAGAGTAAGTTATATAAATCTCTATCAGGGATGGTCTAGACAGTATTTGGTCTTGCCATGAGGGCAGGGAACTGGACATGATGACCTCTTGAGGTCCCTTCCAGTCCTAGAATCTACGACTCTTGCAAGTAGTCTGCATTCAGAACTCCCACTATATTCAATATATGCAATTAAACTGGCTAGGATAAAAATTTATAAATATAATATGAACCCTTATGCTTCAGGATATAAAACAACTTCTAACTGCCTGGAATTGGGAAGAAGGTTACCCAACAGGGATATTATTGCAAATTTGTCCATTGTAAGAGTTTTAAACCTTCCTCTGAAGAATCTCCTACTGGCCAATTTTGGAGATGGATTAGTGCATTAGATGGACCACTGGTCTGATCTGGTATTGCCATTCTTCTGTTCCAAGAGGAAGTTGTGAGCAGAGCACTCATTGGATGAGGCCCTGAATGCTATGTAGCAGCAGTAAAATGTCAGCTCTCCTTCAGAACCACCAGAAGCATTCATAGTTTTAAAAAATGACTGGTAAGTAAAAATAATGCTTTGAATATTCCTGAGGTTCTTTGATTTTTTAATGTGTGTGTTTTCATTTAGAGCCACTGTAATCAATGGGTCAGTTTCTGTAGTAAGTTACTTCTCAGCATGAGTAATAATGCTAGACTCCAGTTTTTAATTTTAGAATTTAATTTTTAAATGTCTAGCTTTGTCACTCTCTTGAATGCAGAACTCCTACAGGCTTCAACTGAGTGTTTAAAAATATGTAGGCCCTAAAGTACAAGAATTAACCACTGTGGTCTAAGAATTAAAATAATCTTGAAAAAAGATTTCTTGTTAGCTATCATAGCTTGGTGATCAAGTTATCTGGACTGAGATTGCATCTGTTTGCTCAAATAATTGCTGTATGTTTGGCAGAAAATCTCAGTGCCCTTCCAGGCCATGCATGGTGATAGACCCTAATCAGCAGAAGGGTTAATATACCATGGAAACCCATTAAAAACTCAGCACTCCACAACACAGGATTTCTAATTTCCTTTAAAATCATGCCCATCCCCAGGCCTTCCTATACTACAAACAGGAAACTGAGCTGTTTAGTGGCAAAGCCTATATGATAACTGGGGGAGCCCAGCACAAAGAAGTGAGAAACTCTCCTGGCACATCACTGTGTGGAGGGATAGACAGATCCTGAGATCTATTCTGATACCCTGGAGAGTCTCTCTTTACCCCACTCTGCCCCCAAATTGATAATTCTGATTCTGACTGTGGGGTTTCTTTTTTAATCTTCATTATTGCTTTTTCTCAGCTAGAAGGTCACTTTAATAAGGCAGCTAGACATTGTTTCTCCCCGTTAACATCTGTGGATAGTAACAGCAATTTTCTCAGGCTGACTTCAGGCTCAGACTACTATTAGACAGTGAAGCGTTCTAACAAACATTTTAGAATATTTATTAACCCCCCCGGTTATCCCATAGGCTTTTTCTAGTGAACAGCTTGGTTTCCCTTGGGAACCATGTTTAATAACTTTCTGGTCTTCTATAACCCAGGAGACTGTGGATAGATAGGACAACACTTAAAAGAAAGCCGTGAAAAACTGCTAAGAAGAAGGAAAGAAATAGGCAGTGATATTAAGTGCTGAATCAAATATCTTCCTGCCTCAGTGACTAATCACAGCTGTCTAAATATTAGCTCCATAACAATATTCTGGACTTCTAATGTACTTTGAATTTAGAAGTCTCAGTGTTTTACAAGGTGGGTAAGCATTTTTCTTCCCATTGTACACGAGCTAACTGAGGCCCGGAGAGGTTAACATCAGCATTTTCAGACTTGAGAGTTGTTGGTGCTCATCACCTCTGAAAATCGGGCTAGTTATTTAGATGCCTAACATTAGGCACCTGAGTTTGAAATTGTTGGATTTAGTGATTTACCCAAAAATCACACAAGTCATCTACAAAGATAAGAACAGAATGTTGGACTGACTCCCAACCTTATGTAGATTCCATTAGCCCACATCTCTCCAATACTGAGGTTGAACACACAGTAGTGCACACCACCTTGAATTTCCAAGGCATTCAGCCAAGATAATTTTTTTTAAAAAAATGGGTGCCTGAAGTTACGATATTTAGTCATCAAAATAAATGGGCTGTTTTTCCAAAAGTCCTGAGTATCCAGCAGCTCCCATTAAAATGAATGGGAGCTGTTGATTGATCAGTTTCATGGTAAACCTCAACACTTAATTTGGCGCATACATGTAGACATAGGAACCTAACTTTAGATACTAATTTCTGTAAAATCTTGGCTTTAGTCATTTTATAGTGGATTTTTTTTAACCAATTATGCATGTATAATTTATGTGTGTAAATGCTAAACATGGCTAGGGTGGCCCTGGCACCTCCTCAGAATATGGGATTTCAATGCCCCTGCCCATATGGCCCCTCTCTCTTCTGCATCAGTCTACCCACGTGGCCCTGCCCTATTTTAGCCCCCACACAGCCTCACCCCCTTCCATGTCAGCCCCCTGCACTAGCTCATTCCTGCCTGCACGTCTCTGCCCCTGTGTGTGAGCCTGCTTCCATTGGCCCACTTATGCCTGCATCACTGCATACAGAGGTGGCACCTTGACCCCTTCCCTCTGGCATCCTCTTGCATCTACAATCTCTTCCTATTCTCTCCTCTCATTGTAATGGACAAAGCCATGTCCAGTGCTAAGTCTCTACTGGACAGGAATAGTACGGCATAAATCTAGGATTGCCCAGCTTTAAACTGGACAAATGGCCTCCCTACATATGGCATGAAATAACATTGTACACAGATGTGGCCATTCCCATCCATGTGAACCTGAATGTACGCACATGTATTTGTGTGGCCATGTGTATGAACAAATAACTGATTTCCACATGTCCACTGGATACAAACTTTGAAAGTTTGGCCCACTATGAGTTTGAGAATCCTCACCAGCTTGCTTGCATGTGTTTAAATCTCATCAGCATGGTAGAATTATTACTCTTCAGGTACTTTCCCTTTCACTGGGACATTGTCACCATATGTATTTACAATGTGCACAGCAATGCAATGCTATTTTTGTATTCCTGGATCACATTCATATTTGACTTCTGCCTTAATAAACTTTGTAAAATCAAAGCCAACCTTGAGCTGAGCATCAGCAGTTCTTGCATTGGGACTGAACAAAACAACAGCAGTGTTTTCAATGGTGGAATAGCTAAACAACACAGACTGTAATAATATTTTTATACATACAAGACTCCTGATAGAAAGAGAATAGGTATTCACACTGACCATAGTCTGTATTTTCCGGCTCCCAACAATTTGATGGCCAAAAATAGGGTGTCTATAGAATAAAACAAAATAAAACAAAAAAGCAGGGAATTCAGGTTAGACAAAGCAAGCATTATACAATTTCTAGACTGACACTGTTTTGTAAAAGTTATTTATGTTTTCTTTGGAAATCCACTGTATTGTAAATCCAGCAATTTTGAAATAGGCATCAAAATGGCAAATTAGTTTTGTATGCTTATTTATGGTATTTGTGTAGTGTGCTAGAATGGCAGCTAAGAATGAAGTATTATTATTATTGATAAACTACAGAACAGGTACAGGACAGCCCTACTTTCCCCAGGAACATGCTCACACCAACCTGAAGATTCAACATTTAGAGATGAGAAGTTTTTGCACTCTTTATGACCCATTCAATCTTTGATTTTGCAGAACTTGTGATTAATAAACAGTATGTTAAGGTTCTAGGCAACTCACTAGTAGGTACTTATTAGAGCTGGTCAAAAAGGACAAGCTATTTTCACAAAAATGTTCAAAATTTCAAAGTTTTATTACTGTTGAGGCCTTCAAATGCAGTTCTTTATTTTTCCATTAAAAATACCTAAAATGTTATTGATTTTTTTCTTTTATTGCAAACAAAATGATTTTTTTTATTTCAATAACATTTTGTTTATATCATTGGGGAAAATATCTTTATGAGATATTAATATTTTGTAAGAAATGAAGAAAATAATTCATTTTGAAAGACTACATTTCAATGAAAAACTGCTGCATTATCCATACATAGACATACTGACTCCAGGCATGCCACTCTCAAGGTACACGCCTTCTCAGTCCCTGAGTCTGCATGGCTGTAAATGCAGGAGTCTGAATTCAGCCCTAAAGCTGTCCTAAAAAAAGCTAACACTGGTATCACCCAGAATCTTGAACAGCAATCCCTTGAGTGGGACTGGAAATGTGTAAGCCATATGATGCAGCTTTTCTCTCTTAGCCAACAAACAGTTCTTCCAGACAGAGCAATAACATTGTCTTTTTCTTACATGGATCCTAAAGGTCTTAAGCCTACACTATGAGTTTAAGTTGAATTTAGCTACGTTAGGTCGATTTAAAAATGACTGCGTCCACACAACCAACCCCATTCCATTAACCTAAAGGGCTCTTAAAATCGACTTCTGTACTCCTCCCTGGTGAGGGGAGTAGTGCTAAAATTGACTTTGCTGGGTTGAATTTGGGGTAGTGTGAATGCAAATGGTGATTGGTACTTGCGCGCCTCCGGGTAGCTTATTCAGAGTCTCCATTTCATGAGCCACCTCTGGACAGCACTTTGAAACTCCGATTTGCACTGATGCACGTACACAGGAAAGCCCCGGGAACTTCTGAATTTTTCATTTCCTGTTTGGTCAGCGTGGCAAACTCAGCAACACAGGTAACGGCATGGCGTCCCTCGCTAGAATGTAGAGTATAAAATGTTTCTACTGCTGCCCTATCATCTACCGTTCTCTGGAGTTATCAAACAGATTAAAAGGTGAATAAAAAAATGCCTGCGTGATGACAAATGTTTGGCCAAGCTCTCATGCAGTCCAACACTGCCAACTGATGGGAGGGCACACTTAATTCATAGAGGCATTCAAGTGCAGAAGCAAGGAAAGAATTAGGGAGCATAAGAGTGGAGGCCAGAATGCGATTGCTTGAGGCTAATGGGTGAGCATCAAGCATGTACAGAGAATTCAAGCATCTGTTGGAGCTGCCAGGAAAGGCCAACAAAAGCATCAGAGCCCCGCTGCATCCACTGTTAACCGCCTACCCTCATCCCCATGTCCCATAGCCTCCTGCACCCACCAGCCCAAGAAGACTAAAAATCAAACTTTTTGACCATCTATGTCTGCATCATCAAGAAATATTGACAGCCTTTCTGATGCTTGGCCATCCTCTGCGAGGAGTGGCTGGGTGTCGAGCCTCTCACCCACCAGCCCAAGAAGACGGGTGAGGAGGCTCCAGGCACCCAGCCACTCCTCTGCAGAGGATGGCCAAAGCAACAGAAGGCTGTCATTCAAAAAGTTTGATTTTTAGTGTGGCTACAATAAGCAATGTGGCCTTGTCCTTCCCTCCTCCCCCACCCCACCTGGGCTACCTTGTCCGTTATCTCATTTTTAAAAAATTAATAAAGAAAGAATGCATGTTTTCAAAATAATAGTTACTTTATTTCAAGGGGGGGAGGATGGTTGGCTTCCAGGGAATTAAAATCAACAAATGGGGTGGGTTTGCATCAAGGAGAAACACACAACTGTCACACCAAAGCCTCTCTGATGCAACAGCAGTGGTGATGGTGAGCTGAGCGGGCTCCATGCTTGCCGTGGTATGGTGTCTGCATGGGTAACCCAGGAAAAAAGGCACAAAATGATTGTCTACTGTTGATTTCATGGAGGGAGGGGCGACTGATAACATGTACCCAAAACTACCTGCAACAATGTTTTTGCCCCATCAGGCATTGGGAGCTTAACCCAGAATTCCAATGGGTGGCAGAGACTGGGGGAACTGTGGGATAGCTACCTATAGTGCACCGCTCCATGAGTCTATGCTAGCCACAGTAGTGAGGATGCACTCTGCCGACTTAATACACTTAGTGTGGACATACACAATTGACTGTATAAAATCAATTTCTAAAAATTGACTTCTATAAATTTGGTAGTGTAGACATACCCTTGGTCTTATCTCAAACATGTGACATGCGTCGTTGCGTCTCTGCAATTCAAGTATTTAGCTTACATCCTTCTGCTCACAACCTTTCCCAGCATTTAAGGACTGGGTAAAATAGTGGACCATGAAGAATTTCCTGGATTTGAGGAAAAGTATGAACCCTAAACACTTAGTAAAGAGGTTTAACTTTTCCAAAGAAGAATGAACAGGAGAGGGGGGCAAGCCTATAGACATAAGAAACAAGAGATCTAGGGCTTATAGTAGAGTGGGGTGTGTGTAAATGAGACATGGGATTCACTATAAGTATGAGTGTGTAGAAGGAAGGGAAGACTAGCTGTTCATCTCTCAGCTGGTTAAGAACCTCCCAGAGCTATGCAAAGAATCTCTGTCCATGTTCATGATCTCCTCTGTGCATAAACTGTGGTTTGCAAATGCACGTGACTGCCAACCTAGGCACAGTTTGAGAAGGTGGTGGAGTTTTTATCTAATTATTTTGCATAACTCAATCATCAACAGTAGTAGAATTCTGTTGTGTACTTCAAAACACAGGTACCTTAGGGTACACACATTAAACCCCCCCTGAAAAGCCCATCACATGTACTACAATTTTCAAGCAACTGAAAGCTTTGCCTGGGAGATTTATAAATGTGTTGCAATACAAGCATTTTGTACCATAACCATTTTCATAGGGAAGATGATCAAACATTAACTTTTTTGAGTGGAATGTTGAAAACCTGAAGGAACTATCAGTAGTTAAAAATTTCATTTTGCCTGAGGAGTGGCTGTCAAGTGGTTTGCCATGAATGAGTGGTATCATTCCCTATTTGCTCCTTTGCCATGACATCCTATTTATAGCTGAAAAGAAGGCAGGTAGTGGAATAGTTTTGGGAAAATCAAATAGTGTCTATCATCCCAGGCAGAAATAATGCTGCCAACTTACATCGCTACAATTTTAAAGCACTTGGTCTACATGTATCTGTAATTGGGTACTCCTAGGCAAGCAGTTCTATTCATTCCTCTGGCTGGAGAAATAAGGTTATATCTAGCACCACAAATATTATCAGAGACCCAAACTCATTGGCTTGTGTAGAATAGATTGTCCCTATAAGGTCATTACGAGCCTGGGTAGAAAAGTGACTCTAAGTAAGCAATTTTATATTGTCCAATCTGGAAAATATTTTATATTACTGTCTAAATTTAACCACAGCAATCTATAACCAGGTCTTTTCTGCTAATAAAAATGTATAAAACCAACTCCTGTAATCCACGTATGTATCCCCCATTAGATTTACTAGCATTCGTATTTTGCTGGCAATTTAGCAAAGGAACAAAGAACAGTTCTACATTGGCTCTACCAAAAACCAAATCATCATCCTAGTATTTTAACTATTGAATAGGCACTTACTAATTTTAGGATTGCCAACCTTGCAAGACTGCCCTGGATTCTCCAAGAATTAAAGATTAATCTTGAATTAAAGATTATGTCATGTGATGAAATCTCCAGGAATTCATCCAACCAAAGCTGGAAACCCTACTTGCTATTTCAAATAGAGAAAAAGTTTGATTTAAACACCACATCTTTTTAGAAAGCACTGTTAGTTTGTATGGTTTAAACTGTATTTTTAAAGGACCAAGATCCTATAGTTTACTTTAATCCCTCCCTTTGAATAGTTATAAGGGAAAGGTCTGTTGACAAGGGGACAGTTTAGTCTAATTAATGTATATGGTGAGGAATATTTCTGTCAAATGTAACCCTTTTGCTCCATATATTGTCATTCCTCTCCAGACAACTGTTATAAACTCTAGAAATAGGGATCTATAATCTTAAGGTATCATCAAATAAACAATAATTGATCATATATAAATTAAAATGCCTCATGTTCTGCAACATCTGAATTGGAGGAACTCAAATCTTTTCCAATGGTAAGTCTTGTTATCCCCATTTTAAAGATAAGGAAACTGAGGCCAAGGGAGGATACATGGTTGCCCAAGATAAAGGAAGTCAGTGACAGAAACGAGTATGAAAACCAAAGGTGAAACCCTGGCCTGACTGAAATCAATGGGATTTTTGGCACTGACATTAACAAAGTCAGAATTTCACACCAAGGATCCTGATTATCATTCTCACGCTTGACTCATCAGACCACACTACATTCACTGTATGCATCTCCTGTAATGAACAGAAACCTTAACCAATAATCTCCATACTACACATGAATGTCTAATTTTGTTTTATCTGTTGTTGTGAGACTTAGTGATTTAAATATAATTTCAGAACTTTGACTATATAACATTTAAAGGAAATACATTCATCTCCAAAATACGAGCTGTACATTGATCTGACCAATAGACGGGGTGGGATCATCACGAAGATACAGCATCCTTGGTCTTTGCTTAAGACAAAGCACAAAAGTTATAGCCTGGATTTCCTACAGATGCACATCTAGATAACTGATACCAGGCTGATCCGACGTGGTATAAGGACATTGGGTGGTGGGGTGGGTTCCTGCTGTGCATGACAAAAGTGAATACACATACAGTATCATTACACTTGTATAAATGCTGCTGCACATAACACAAAACCTAATCTCTCAGAATAAAGTGATTTTAAAAGCAGTGCAAATGAAATCATCTGCATATTACTTGTGTTATATGAAAAGATAGAGAGACTGCAAATATACTTAAAATATCTACAACATGGAAACATTGAACTCCACTCCATTCAACTGATATTGTTATATGTATTCCATGTACAAAAAGAGAGATGTAATTAATGCAGTACTTTAAATTCTCAATTTTAACACTTACTAAATTACTAGAACCACTCCATGCAGTAAGTAGCAAGTCTGACTCAGTTTAGCTTGTTAAAACCATAGCCTTGGGTAGTATAACAATAGGAATAGATGCATAACTGACACAAGAGATGTAAACTTCCTAATGCCTGTCAACATTGATGTTTTGCAAAAAAAATAGTTTAAGTGTATTTTATTGCAATATGTTCATTTAATTTTTTAACAAAATATATTGCAGAAAGAAATAATACCAAAAGCACTGTGACCAACTTTTGGCTGATGCCTGACACAAACACACCCAAGAGCAAACTCTCATACAGCCACAGAAGTGCAGCAAAGAAGTTAGCTACTACGTTTATGGGTCCTTTGAATCATCAAGGGCCTTTAATTCCTTCAAACCAGGAATGATGGAGGCATAAATAGGCATGCCCAGGGGAGAGATGGCCTGGTCTTCATATTAATCACGAGGCTAACTGGAGCCAGAACATGGATGTAATCTTAACTCTGATTTTGCAATTTACATGTGAGCCCTTTGAGAAGCTGCTTATAATACCCTCCCATATTTTAGCCTTAAATCTTTATTAGGGAGCTACTTTGCCAATAGAGCAGAAGCAACATCATCTCTTACAAGTTAAAGACTAAATCCAAGACTTTCTATATATTATGTAATGTCGTAAAAACTTTTAGGCAGATATATGTATGTAAAAAAAAAAACGCTTTAGGGAAAATATGTTAAAGCATTCAACTTGCAACCTCAGATGTTATATCATGAAAATCGTCCATTAGGATAAACTGCCTCCAAGGAAAGAGATATTCATATTTTATTACAATATACCATTCTTATTCTAGTACAGTAACTCCTCACTTAACGTCGTAGTTATGCTCCTGAAAAATGTGACTTTAAGTGAAACGATGTTAAGCGAATCCAATTTCCCCATAAGAATTAATGTAAATGGGTGAGGGGGTAGGTTCCAGGGCAGCTTTCCCTACTCTGCAAGCACCAGAGGTGGGGGGTTCAAACTTCAGCCCACTCACTCCACTCCTTCCCCCAAGCCCCCACCCTTGACCCGCCTCTTCTCCCCCTCACCTCCTTCCCCTTTACTTAGCTCGCTGCATCCTGGCTCCACCCCCCTCTCTTCCCTCCCTTCTAAAAGCCACAAGCGAGCTGATTGCTGAGTAGGGGAGGGAGGGGTGAGTCCTCGCTGAGTCCTCGCTCCTCCTCTTTCCCTCCTGCCTCCTACTGGTGGCAATCAACTGATTTGCGGATCAGCACCTTCCCCCTCCTCTCTGCCTCCTGACAGCAGCAATCAGCTGGCTTGCGGTGTTCGGGAGGCAGGGGAGGGAGGGGGAGCCTGCATGCTGAGTCCTCGCTCCTTCCCCCTCCCTCCTGCTTCCAAAATGCCGCAAGCCAGCTGATTGCCGTGGGCAGAAGGCAGGGGGAGGAGGTGCTGATCCGTGGGGTCTGCCGGCAGGTGGGAGGCGTTGGGAGGGAGGGGGCCATAAGGAGGCTGCCAGCTGTGGAGGAAGCAGGCAGCAAAATAACCTAAGAGTGGAGCATTGCACAACTTTAAATAAGTATGCTCCCTAATTGATCAGCAACGTAACAATGAAACAACGTTAAGCGGGACCACCTTAAGTGACGAGTTATTGTACTATCCATCAGGAGGCACTGTACCTAGTGGATAAGGCACTGGATTGGGACTCAGAAGAACAGGCTTTATTTGTGGTTCTGTTAGTGACCTCGGGCAACACATTTAACCTCTTTGTGGGTCTCTTTCCCCATTTTTAAAATGCAGACTCTTAGCTCTTACCTGTTTTATAAAGCACTGTATGATCCATGGATGAAAAAGTGCTAGGTAACAGCACTTTTTATCATCATTGTTACTATATTAGGATATTTATTTATTTAAATAAAAAACAAATTAAATCCTTTCTGTACCAGGGATAGATGGTTAACAGTGTGGCTCTTGTTCAAATGGTACCCATAAAAATGTCTATTTTGGGAGAACACTTCCTCCAGACATTGGGAGCCCTAGATATGCCAAGAAGTGCCTTCATGCACAAGAGACTTCTTCTGTACTTCTGAAGTCTTTAATGACTCATGGCAGTTCATTCAAAATTGGTCCTGGTGGACATGCTATATCTCACCAGCTTGCCATTGAAGTGAGGAGATCCAGGATGGGTATGCAGTTTGGAAAGGCCATCACACTCCAGTCCCTGGGAGTTTTTTCTGGGAAAGGTTGGGAAGCTGGGGGGAGAAGAGTCAGGCACTTTTCACTGGGAAAGCATAAATTCCAAACATGAGGCTGGATTAAAATACTATTGGCTCACACTGAGTACAAGGAAGCATGTGCTTGCATGACGTTCTAGGAAGGAATTCTGACAGGAATTCCCCCCTCCTACTGTGGGGGTGGGGAAGGAACTAAACTACTTCACTCCTTTCTGGGGTGGAGCTTGTCCAGTTTCATATCCGACTCAATTGCTCATATGTTGGGGGTGGGGTATTAGGTGCGCAGCTCCTGTTTTCTTTCACTGCTAAGGTTGCAATGAAAAAAGCCCTGCTGCTCAGGGACTTCAAGGGGACTCATTACTTCTTAATTCCCTGAATGGCTGTGTTAGGGTTAGCCAAAATCTAATCCTCTATGAAATGTGCAGCTATCTGGTAACTTTTAGATCTCCACCTCTGAACAATAATATTAGGTGAACTGCCCCAGGAACAATTAGTGCTGATACACCTAAAAATGGTACAAATTTAAAACACTTATTTCTATACCCACATACTTTTAAAAAGCTGGGGGCATTTATGATTTTAACAGCCCTCCTGATGGCTACAATAGTAATAGAAAAGCATAATTTTGATTGTAAAAGGGCAACTGAACAAGTACTCCACTCATATTCTCAGCCATTCATACAGAGGAGCAGCTTGTTTAAAAAAAACCACCTGGAAATAATTACACTGTCAAGACAGAAAAGAGATCGGAACCCTTTGTCAGACATAGAAAAGGACAGAGTACATAACCACAGCTAACCTATTTTCTGCAGGGCAAGGCATTGCGCTGTAGTAGGAGAGTCTCTGCAGGGATGGACTCTGCACTTTGCAGTACTGGCTACTACAAATGCTTTTTCTCTGTGTATCACAGAAGTCTAGAAATTGTTGGATTCTGTCCAGCCATGGTTCTCTTTTTGATGCACCTGGGGAGCTTTTTCACACTTCCCCCCAAAAAATTAAAGTCAAAGTAAAATAATTTTACCTTTTCCCAGTTGAATGGGCCATTTCCACCTCCTAATTTCACAGCACAAGTAACATACCATTTTTGTATCGGTGTAATTTTGGTTAGAGCTGCGAGATTTTTACCAAAATAGTTATAACTCAATTATACCACTATAAAGCTGCATCTATTGATATAGCTTACCCCCTTTATCATCCATCAATGAACCCTACCAGTATAAGCTCATTTATACCTGAATAACTGTGTCCACACGGTTCACTAGCTACTACCCCTGAATGGTAAGGCTCACAGTTCATTTAATACTAATCCACCTTTTTCTGCACCTGATTTATTGTGTTATGGATACCTTATATTTCCCAAGTATGGGATATGAATAGATTAGTAATGGTGATTGTACTAGTATTGTAATACTAGTCAAATTCACGCAGTAACATGCCCCCTCCTTGGTCAAATCAACTTCCTGCTCTTTCATGTTAGATTGACAGTATTGCAGTTATGTAGTTATAAATCTGCACTAGATTTTTGATGCTGTGTCCTTTAGGTCAAAGGTCATGCTGCTTTGCCAAAAAAGGGCAGTAGAGCAACAACAGAATCATAACATATTAGTCTAGAGACTCAAAAGGTGAGGTGTGGTATACAACTAAAGTGGTGATCATGATTTGAAGGTAGGATTACTCTCCAACCTGTCACGTTTCTTCTACACTTGAAAGACAATGTTCTTCTCAGGTATCTTTGAACTGCATTTTCTTTTTTTAAAGTAAAACATTAGTCTTAAATGTCTGGGGGATGATATGCTAGCGTCCCATCAGACAGTCTTTTCTGGTTCTAATACATTTATCAAACACCAGTACTGTGTCCAATCAGTACTGTGGATCACATTTGTCTCAATGTACAGGCCATGAGATCAAGCTGTTCATTGTATGAAACAGTAAAGAATTAATTTTAAAACTAGTGTAATAACAATCAAAAAAGGTCCAAATAAGTATGCAAATAAAAAGAAAAACCTATCAGTAATATATATAAAATCAGATATATTCTCCTAATCTGCACTAGAATACCTGCTCATTTTTTTCCATGAGCACTACAGTGTGACCAGCTGGTCAACAGAAATCTCTCACTATAAAGGTGAGATCATAATCGAATATGTGCTGGTAGAAGACATACATGTACAGCTCTCAGAAGAGGAAATATTCTGTTTGAAGTGTTCTACAGACCCTGTGAGGAAAGAGCCATAATGTGTTACATTCCACACTCCAGAACTCCATAAAATTTTACAAAGGAGGGTCCTATTGAGGATTATGCTGAATACAATTTTAGTGCATCTGTTAGACTTTACAAGCCATTGGAGTTATTATTATTTCAGAGAGGGACATTTCCTTCCCTATATAATTTTATGTAGATATTTGTGATGGTCCTTAGTTTCTTTACATTGAAATTATTAACATATATAGTTTCAGAATATAGTCCTATTAGCATTTTTATGTATAAGATGAATTGATATAATGAACTGGGCCCCTGAAAGGGGACGATATGATTACAGTCATAATAAATAGGATCTTGCTCTTAATATAAGCCTTCATTTAAGCAACCCAAGAACATTTTAAGCATACTTACTTGGAACCGGTAAAAGGTGCCATCATCCTTTAGTGTTAGTACATGGTCTGAGATTGGAAAGAAGTAGCCATGAGCTGCCATTAACGTCCCCAAATGTAGAGCTTCCACTGTTGGAAAGGTGGGAAAGAAAAGAACATAAAAAAAAAAATTAAACCTTTTCTGTATTTACAGCCAGGGACCTTTATGTGACATTTCTTCCTGTCTCCTGTGATTAAACACCCAGCTCTTTTTCCATTTAATATAGAGATGGCACCAAAATGATTCCTCTTCCTAAGCAGTTGAGTTGTATCTCTTCCACTCAACAGCTCTTCCTCTGCATTACCACTACTTTCATTATTAACTCACTCCATCCATTTCTCACTGAGAATTACTGCCATCTAACCCTTCCCTTCAGAACAGGTCTAGAAGATGACACAGTGTTAAGACAGCTTGGGCTGGTATACATTGGCTCACCTACCAGTTGCACCAGTGTGATAAGAGATTTCCCTAAAAACCCCAGTATAGACAATGTATTGAAGAATGGCCACAGCCAATAAACATATATGTTAAGTATTACACATGTTCTTATATTTACAGTGTACCATTGTTCAGTATCCGAGATTGAGGTCCCAGGATATTGACTACACACTTTGTAATTATTACAATTCTCCTGTCAGAAGAGCAGAGCCATAGTCTAAGAAGAGTGGGATTGTATTAGTTACACCATGTTCTTCCTATGGTAGTTGAGTTCCTTGGCCCACAAGGCTAAGATATTTCTCCATTAGTCCCTCCAAATAACTTTACAAGCCAAACCAGGCTCTGGAATATTTATATACCCATGAAATAGACACACAATTTCTGCCATTTGAAATTTTGATAATGCTCTATCAAGGATGGACAAATGGCATGCATAATTTCACTTTGAAAAATCTGTTACAGTTTTATGTGCAACACAATGTTCAAATTGGTAAATGCCTATAGTTTTGCTTTCTTTATGTTCATATCATACTTTAAAAAAGAGGTGACTTTTCCTAATACTGAATTACTAGGTTGAAGTCCCATTCCTCAGTTTTTCAGTGTGGATTTATATTGTATATCCTCTCTAAACCCTGGAAGTATAAGTTTAGCTCAGAAACACCAACAAGTCTTTCTGACACCTTAGAGACTAACAAATTTATTTGAGCATAAGCTTTCACGGGCTAAAGCCCACTTCATCAGGTGCATGCAGTGGAAAATACAATAGGAAGATTATAATATTATAGATATATATATACACACCCACCCACATATATATGTACACACATACAGAGAACATGAAAAAATGAGTGTTGCCATACCAACTGTAGTGAAACTAATTGAATATGGTGGGCTATTAGCTGGAGACAAAAAACTTTTGTAGTGATAATCAAGATGACCCATTTCAAACAGTTGACAAGAAGGTGTGAGTAACAGTGGGGGGAAATTAACGTGGGAAAATAGTTTAGTTTGTGTAATGACTCATCCAGTCCCAGTCTTTCGTCAAGCCTAATTTAATGGTGTCCATTTTGCAAATTAATTCCAGTTCTGCAGTTTCTTGTTGGAGTCTGTTTTCGAAGTTTTTTTGTTGAATAATTGCAATTTTTAGATCTGTAATTGAGTGACCAGGGAGGCTGAAATGTTCTCTGACTGGTTTTTGAATGATATAATTTTGGATGTCTGATTTGCGTCCATTTATTCTTTTGCATAGAGACTGTCTGGTTTGGCCAATGTACATGGCAGAGGGGCATTGCTGGCACATGATGGCATATATCACATTGGTAGATGTGTAGGTGAACAAGTCTCTGATAGTGAGGCCAAGTACTCCTCGTTCTTTTTGCTGATACAGACTAACACGGCTACCACTCTGAAACCAGCAAGTCTTTGTGGCACTAGAGGAAATTACAGTCACTACATCAACATAGGAAAAATATCTATTCAATCTGTTGTTTCCTATCTTTGCTACAAAAGTCATTGTGACAAGGATGGATTAATATTCTGCCTTTTTTTTTTTTTTTTTTTTTTTACACTTTCTTATGTGAGTCTTGGCTATAAAAATGAAACATAGTTCTGTTGGCTCACCCATATTTCATGAGCAATGTGTGTAAACTCTCTCTTTCACCTGTCCACTCACCTGAACACTTTCACCATGAGTATTTAACATTTTTTCAAGAGGATGAGTGGCAATTTTTAGCTGCCCTGAATCCACTCAACCTCAGAACCACCCTCTTGGGTTCAGGGAGAGGCAGCTTCTCCACTTAGCCCAGCTAACCGCAACCCCAATTCTGTCTCTACTCCATGACAAACATCTCTTGTTCCAGCAGTCTTCTGCAAACTAGTCCCAGTCCTGCTGGCATAGCAGTTGCCATCCTGGAACAGACAAATAATTGATGTAACCCAGCATGATGTCTCTGACAGTCCATAGTCCCAGATGCTTCAGAGAAAAGAACCAAACCCTTGTAACAGACATTCTTAGAACAACATGCCCCAAAAGAAAGTTTCTTGACCCCAGACTGTTAGTAGTTCTGCCCTGAAACATGCCAGTTTGTACCCATATGAAGTTTGTCCTATCTAATGTAAATGCAGATATTCTTGTTATTCAGATGTATTTATAAGCCATTAAATTCCACATCTTGTGCCAATGAAATCCAGAGGTTATTTAATAAATAAATACCACCACATCCTCTGTAATTATTTTAAAATCAAATGCCTTTTATTTTTAATATCCTCCTTCTTTCACTGGGTAAGTGAGTAAATATCAGAAGACCCTCTTATCTAGCAGCTATCTAAATTATATCTATCTTTGTATGGGGAAAAGGGGAGAAGAGAGAGTGACAGACAGATACAAATTGGTTGAAAGAAGAAATCCACCAGCCTCTTTTTTAAAGGAAAATGGATTATGGATGGTTAGGTTTGCAAGGAGAAGGACAGAAAGGGTGGCACCAAAAGAAAGAAATATTTTTAAAAACTTGTAATAGTTTTATTTACAGTGATACAGTACAATCAAACAACCCAATGCCTTTTCTCACATCCATGTCTCCTCAGTTTCCCTCCTCAGGGAGAGAGAAGAATCTGACTGGTCTCCAAAGGTATGATCCTGCTCTCATTGAAGTCCAAAGCAGAATTCCCATTGACTTCAGTGGTGCAGGGTCAAGCCTTTGGAGGGAATGGAGAGCAGTGAATGATGATATTATCATGTTGATGCATATCAATAAGAAGCACCAGAATGTCTCAAACCTTCTAAGTCTGAACATAAATTTACTCTTCTGTACAAGATGTATGACTGTAAGGATTGCACATTTACATGGATGGCAACAGTATACAGAGTTACAATAGCAAGGATGAAAAAAGAAAATATGAGGTTTGAAATAAATATAAACCCTCAGGGCATAAACTAAACTAATGGAGGTTAGACGGAAACAATCTGTAGAGAGATGTTATCTGATAACAGCCTATTGCAGGGTTTTTGTACCTTTTTCTACAGTACCTTATGGTGGCCACTTTTGGAGACAAGATACTTAATGAACTACATGGTTTGATCCAGTAGACCAATTCCTATGTAACTGAAGAAATGTAAATCCCATAGGAAAGCAAATTTCTCTTTGAGATTTCTAAAGTGTTATTAGCAACATAACCAAGGAAAATTATTTTCAAATTTAAGTTTAACTTGGCAGTGTCCCTTTAAATATTTCTAATAATGCATACAATTGTTAATACAAAGTAACTTCATCAAAAAGTATGTAAGTAGCTTAGGATCCTAGTGTCGCTGACTTTCAAAGTCACTTAGGCACTTTTGAAAATGTTACACACTCTCAAACACACCTTAGCTATGTCTTCAAAACAATTCAAAAGTCATTGCTCTCCTTGTGCGCTATGATTTTTGAATACACCGGTTAGCTCTTGAAGTCAAAGGCATATCTGAGATTCTGGAAGTGACTTCAATGAGGTTCTGCATGCAAAAACTATACAGGATAGGATTTGAAATGTGCCTTTATGGTTTGTGAATGAGAGAGATATGGGAATAAGAACTCTAAACACGACTATTAAATCATCAAGTCTACTGATTTAATATTGATCATAAGGGACCCTCTAATCTTACAGAATAGCAAGGTGACACCAAAGTAATATGTTTTTTCCTTTTCCCCTTATCTTTCCTGCTGGGACTGCAGTAAGAAAACCCGTAACCCATAAAATATTAATGGGTCCGATAGAGATTAGGCTGCAAATGTCTTTACCACACAGTTCACTTAACTATTGCTTAGGTCTCTCAACGCTGGCTGATTATATGCTGCATTGCCATCCATAAACATAAGAGAGTGGGCTAAAAGCAGAGTTTCAGCCTCCTACACTGAGTTCTATTACTATAATAGTTTGTTGCGAGAGTTGTCAGGTCATTTGTTTAGACACACTGTAAATTTTCAGTTTTGAAAAAGATATTTGGGATAGGCCAGAATTAGCTACTGGTATGTGTGACAAATATAATATGGATGTAGCCCCAGATACTCAGAACTGCTGTGCTTGTGTGCTATTATTTTTGAATGCATTGGTTAGCTCCAGAAATCAGAGGTACTGAGAAGGCATATCTGAGATTCCATGTGGGTACTGGAAAGAAGGAGATTGTGACTGTAAGGAGTTTGTGTATTGATAGAGCAAGGGCTGGGGGCATAGCAATAGCCAGGAAATGGAAACAGCTGAAGGAGGAGGGAGTTAGTGAGGCCTGCCAGTTCACTCAATATGTAGAGGAAGGTTGAGTATAGTGGGGGCAGGAGGAAAGAACTTTAAGGCAGCAGTCAAGAGTATCAGATCCTTTCATCTCTAAACACAGTCCTTTCAAGCGAGCCTTGGGGGCTTTGGCAGGACACTGATCCCACTTATTCTTCAGCTAGAGAGAGGGCTTCCAATCCTAGAGCTGTCAATCCAACATCTTTTCAAAGTGCTGCTGCAGTGCCAAAAAAAAATATATTGAAACACAAAGAATCTTAGCTACATAGCAGATCAGAAATTTTCTAACCTGGGGAATCTGATGAAGACATGTTACCAACTTTATAAAAAGGATGTTCTGGTCTACAAATACCAATGCTAACAGAGCCATTTCACTTTGCAAGAATGCCTTAACCTACTTCCCACCAATGAAAGGCTAATGCATGGGGCAATTATGTAATCTAGACTTCTTCACCACACTTATTATTTCAGGAAGATAATGCAAATAATCTATCAATCAAATTCTTTTCAAGAAGGTGAACAACAACCCCAAAGTTCTCATACTGTCCAATATCAAATTAAGAAAAGATTAATGCTGTTAAGCTTGCCAAACGAGCAGCGGACCTTCTGCACAGAAAAAAATCCTAGCTCCCAAAAAGCTTTTGATCTCCAAACAAAAGATACTCAAGTGAACTTACAAAACACCAAAAAGGCAATTCTTCAATATGCAGCTCAGTTTCCCAACATCAGATTAAAAAAAGAAACACAGCAAGAAGGCCAAATGAAAAAGTATGGTAGGACTTAAAAAGCAAAATCATGAGCTTGAAAAGGAAAATTGAGCCAGCAACAGAATCACCCTATGTGCTTTAATAAAGGAATTCAATCCAGCTAGATTCTGCATTTTCTAGACATCACTGCAGGGGGAATCAGGATTTGAAAAAACTCCTTTCATGTCAAAGTATGACAGAGGAAGATTGGGATCACCAAAGACTGCTGTGAAGTACATGAGAAAAGATAGTTCAGTTGAAGAACTCCTCTCAGAAAGCAGGGCTGACTTCAGCTTTTTTGCTGCCTCAAGTGGCAAAGAAAAAAAGAAAAAAAAACCTGATTGAGCTGGCATCGAAGTCCTGCCGAAGACAACAAGAGGGATTGAATGACCCGCTGCCGAATTGCTGAAGACCCAGACATGCCGCCCTGACAACAGACGAACTGCCGTCCCGTTCTATTGGCCACCCCAGGCACCTCCTTCCTTCACTGGTGCCTGGAGCCAGCCCTGTCAGAAAGAGACCTTAACAAATACAATAAATATACTACCTTGCAAATTCTTCCTGGGTAAAAAGAAAAAAAAAATTTGTATCAGACACTGAATATATATTCCAAAATCCTGGAGTGTACAGCTAACAAAGAGAAGATCCAGCATTACCTTACTGAATAAGTGTATACAGATATATACACAAATTTCAAGTGTGATGTGCACACAGTTGCATGACTTCCAGTTCATCAGACACTTCATCTAAGAATATCTGAACCAAATGATGCTTTCAGTTATACTCGACTAAGTTCACTGACGAATTGCCATTTAGGGTATTGTCACGAATCTGTCCATGGTAGAGTGCCACCTTTAGGAGCTATGTGAGGAGCACGTGTCAGAGTCCATTTACCCCTGCACCCCAGCAGGTGCTGCGGGGTGTGTCTTTCTAGCAGGTTGGCACTCAACCCTCTGGTCAAACCTCTTGGCTGTTTTGTTCCCTCCTGGTGTCCCCAGTGAAACAACAAAACAGCCCACAGACAGCAAACAAGGTTAAACAGAAGAAAGAAGAAAGGCTGCTTCATCCAGGATATGGGCCTTTCTTACCTCAGAGGGGCCTGAGAGTATCACTGTGCTCTTCAGAATTCACAGGGCTTCTGTGCAAGTGTCAGTCTTTCCCCCCTTTTAGCTCAGGTGATCCACATCCTCCTTTCTACAAGAATAGGGGCTCTGCAGACTGTCAGTTCTCTCTACAGGGCTGGAGAAGCTCCGTTTTTTTCTCCTTCCTAGGGTTGCCCCACTCTTTTCCTTTCCTCCCTGCCTCCTCCCCACCCCCCACCCCCTTTTTTTTTTTAATGATGAAGCAGTTTTGACTGGATAGTCTTTAGCAACCACCAACTATCACTCCTAAATACCTAGCGGGTTATATTCTCTCACTATGCCCTATGTCTTTTAGATAATGTAAGAACACCCTTCTAAAATTACCTCATTCCCCTGATACTTTGCTAAAGTAACTTTTGTTACCTTAAGTCATTTAAATTTCTCAAAGAGCTTTTCCCTTTTCATTATAAAGATTTTACATACCCCAAGAAGGTGATCAATTGTTTCTTCTACCTTACAGCCCACACACAGCCTATCTTTGAGTTTGTTTATTTAAAAAAGATTTGTTTAAACCACAATGGCCAGTTAGTGATCTAAACTAAATCACTTCATTTTTCCTATCCAGCTCTGAAGTACTTCATTATCCTCAACTCTGAGGCATAATTCAAAAAATCTTCTTCTTTTTTCATTGATCCAAATTTGTCACCATTCCTCTCTTACAATTTTCTATAGTAGGCTTCTGAGTTCCTGTTTACCCGATGCATTTCTATGTGAATACTTCCATTTCTTACAGCCCTTTTAGCTGCTTTGTCCACCATTTATTTTCCTGTTATCCGAAGATATGCTGGGATCCAAGCAAATGTTACATTTATGTCCATCTGTACTAACTCTGTTATTAGAAATATAATTTCACTGATTAAATCACTTGCACATACAGAGACACCCTTTTTTTCTTGTCATAAGGCCTGATATCAAGTTGGGAAAAATGACCGCCACTGCTGGGCATACATCCCAGATCTAGTTTAATACTAGCATTATTGCTACTAGTTTGGCAATATCAGATATTCTTTTAGATGTACTAATTCTCAATTTTGGCGCACAATATGCTGCTCCTGTTCTTCATCCCCCGCCCCTTTTTTTGGCATACATCTTTATATATCTAACAAAAAGCTACTCCATTTTTCATCTGTATACCTAATTGCCTTCTTTTTACTCTTAAGCTTATAAAATAGATCTAAATCCACTTTGGATATCTATCCATAACTAATTTTCAGTGACAAAAAGTTTTGACTTTGAATTGAACTTTTCCTTGTCTTTCAACTTCAGCGTCCACATTTTAACTTGAATGGCATGTGGAGTTCTAACATTGTGTGCAATAGATTGCCTACTGAATTCCCCCAAATACTTATCTTTTCTTTTTACTTTCATCTTGCTATTCCCATTAGCTTTGGCCCAGAAATTTAGGTCCAGTAGTTTCATTCATAGTGCAACTGGCATTTCACTAGCAGCTACCTGCAGAGCGTATAAGGGCATGATAATAAATGCACTGCACACACCTTGTACTGGTATTAAATCCAAATTTTTAAATTCTGATTTTGATGCTGATCCAAAAGCTGGGCAGCACTAGTTGATAAGAGGTCTGATTAAGGCTCTGGAAATCATCAGCAGTGTTTTCTTACCCACCCCTCAGTTAGTCCCAGCAATACTTATAAGAACATAAGAGGTCCATCTAGCTCAGTATCCTGTCTTCTGCCGACAGTGACCAATGCCAGGTGCCCCAGAGGGAGTGAACCTAACAGGTAATGATCAAGTGATCTCTCTCCTACCATCCATCTCCACCCTCTGACAAACAGAGGTTAGGGACACCATTCCTTACCCATCCTGGCTAATAGCCATTAATGGACTTAACCTCCATGAATTTATCCAGTTCTCTTTTAAATGTTGTTATAGTCCTAGCCTTCACAACCTCCTCAGGCAAGGAGTTCCACAAGTTGACAGTGTGCTGTGTGAAAAAGAATTTCCTTTTATTTGTTTTAAAACTGCTGCCCATTAATTTCATTTGGTGGCCCCTAGTTCTTCTATGATGGGAATAAGTAAGTAACCTTTTCCTTCTCTACTTTCTCCACATCAGTCATGATTTTATGTACCTCTATTATATCCCCCCTTAGTCTCCTCTTTTCCAAGCTGAAAAGTCCTAGCCTCTTTAATCTCTCCTCATATGGGCACCATTCCAAACCCCTAATCATTTTAGTTGCCCTTTTCTGAACCTCTTCTAGTGCCAGTATATCTTTTTTGAGATGAAGAGACCACATCAGTATGTAGTATCCTTTCCATTGATCTTTAACATAGTCTATCTGATCTTTCCAAAGTAATTTAGTATATAAGACTTCCACTAGACATCTAAACCTTTTAACTACACCTCTGCCTCGATATAACACCACCCAATATAACACAAATTCGGATATAACGTGGTAAAGCAGTGATCCGGGAGGGGCAGGGCTGCGTGCTCCAGCGGATCAAATCAAGTTCGATATAACGTGGTTTCACCTATAATGCGGTAAGATTTTTTGGCTCCCCCGGACAGCATTATATCAAAGTAGAGGTGTATATCTATTTGTTCTCCACACAGATACAGATTCCTTTGTAGCTTTCTTTTTTGTAAATATCTATTCTTTGGTTAAAGCAATGGAAAATTTTAAATCCCATGCATTTCTCCAATCTGAGGTCTCTCATCACACTTAGTTGATTCTCTTTTCTGCCACCTCAGTATTCCTGTTCCTAACCCACAGAACATGACCATCTGCAAACAGAGTGACATGTACTCTGGCACGTATTCATTTTGGAAAATCATTTTTCATAACAAGCCTATGGATAGGGGGAAGCAATAGACATGGTGTATCTTGACTTTAGTAAGGCTTTTGATACTGTCTCGTATGATCTTCCCATAAACAAACTAGGAAAATGCAACCTTGATGGAGCTATATGATAGGTGCAAAACTGGTTAGAAAACTGTTCCCAGAGAGTAGTTATCAGTGGTTCACAGTCATGCTGGAAGGGCATAATGAATGGAGTCCCGCAGGGATCAGTTCTGGGTCTGGTTCTGTTCAATATCTTCATCAATGATTTAAGTAATGGCATAGAGAGTACACTTATAAAGTTTGCAGATGATACCAGCTGGAGGAATTGCAGGTACTTTGGAGGATAGGATTAAAATTCATACTGATCTGGACAAACTGGAGATATGGCCTGAAGTAAACAGGATGAAATTCAATAAGGATAAACGCAAAGTACTCTACTTAGGAAGGAACAATCAGTTGCACACATAGAAAATGGGAAATTACTACCTAGGAAGCAGTACGGCAGAAAGAGATTTGGAGGTCATAGCGGCCCACAAGCTAAATATGAGTCAAAGTGTAATACTGTGGGGGGAAAAAAAAAAAAAAAAAAGGAACATCATTCTGGAATGTATTAGCAGGAGTGTTGTAAGCAAGACATGAGAAGTAATTCTTCTACTCTACTCCATGCTGACTAGGCCTCAAGTGGAGTATTGTGTCCAGTTCTGGGCACCACATTTCAGGAAAGATGCGGACAAATTGGAGGGAGTCCAGAGAAAAGAAACAAAAATGATTAAAGAACTAGAAAACATGACTTATGTGGGAAGATTGGAAAAAATTGGGTTTGTTTAGTCTGGGAAAGAGAAGACTGAGAGGGGACATAACAGTTTTCAGTTACATAAAAGGTTTTTACAAGCACGAGGAAGAAAAATTGTTTTTCTTAACCTCTGAGGACAGGACGAGAAGAAATGGGCTTAAATTGCAGCAAGGGAGGTTTAGGTTGGACATTAGGAAAAACTTCCTACTGTCAGAGTGGTTAAGCACTGGAATAAAATGCCTAGGGATGTTGTGAAATCTCCATCATTGGAGCCTTTTAAGAGCAGGTTAGACAAACACCTGTCAGGAATGGTCTAGATAATATTTAATCATGCCACAAGTGCAGGGGACTGGAATAGAGGACCTGTCGAGGTCCCGTCCAGTCCTATGATTTCTATGAATATTAAGGTAAGGCGGGTAACACTTTCCTGTGGTATACCATATTGTATATATACATATATATATACATACACATATATATATACACGCATATATATTCAACAAACATTTCCCAACTCGCACCTGAATAATCTTTGACTCCAAAATATTCAGATCCATTCAGACATTCTTCCCCTTATCCCTATTGTACCTACCTTGTACAATAAGCCTTCCCTCCATAGCATGCCACATTATTTTTCAATGCAGTATCTAGAAATACAACTGTCATGAAATCTCTGTTTCTCATACTTTTTTGAATTTCAGTTTCCATGTTAGCAATATTATTCATGGTTCATTTTCCTCTCCTTAGACCACCCTGCACTTTATCTATAATGCCATTGTTTTTTAAACAGGGAACCAATCTTTCATTCACCATTCTCTCCATAGTTTTACCTGGATAGGCTATAAGAGTAATTGATCCACTTTTGTGGATGGTTTGCCAGGTTTTTTTTTGGAATTACTATTACATATTTGCACCCTAGCGGTGGTATTCATTTTTCCTATATAGTATGATATACTTGCAAAACAACCCTCAAATTGCTTTCAAGAAGATATCTAAACATCATATTGCATATATTATCATTAACCAGGGATGTAATTTTGCATATACCAATAGCTTTCTCAAGTTCCGGCATATGAAACCTTGAATTCATTATAGTATCTTCCCGTTTTCCCCAACTACATAATAGTTTATGCCTCTCTTCAATTAATTGTCTTTTAATCTAACAGAAAACTGCACTTTGATTTTCATCATTACTCATGCCTTGGAAAGTTTCTGCTAAAACTTCTGCTCTCTCATTTCCCAGATTCTAAGTATTTTGTCATTCTCAAAAGACTTGGGATGTAACTACTCTTATTCTGAATTCCAGTCATTCTTCTAAATTGCCTGTATCTCTCTCATGTTTTAATATCTTTATTTAACCTCCCACAATACTTCCTCCACCTATCTGAATTTTTTATAATTCATTATGCTATTTCCTTATTTCTTTTATACTTCATTAGATCTTCACTATTCATTGTATTTTTCACTTTCTTACATGCCTTATTCCTTTATTTAATGGCCACTCCTCATTCCACCCCAGAAGTGATTTGCTAGTTTTGAGGTTATCTTGGGTACAGCTACAGTCACTGCTGCTTTTATTCCCTTTATTACATTGTTGAAATTCTCTCAGTATTCACTCACACAGTTATCATTCACAAATTCAGTACATTTACTTGTAAATAGCTCCCAGTTAGCTTGCTTAAAATTCCAGGTGTGCATTTCTCCATTAATTTCAACCTTAACTTGTCCATGAAAAGTACTAAGCACAGGGAAATGACCATTCCTTCTTCCTGCTCGTTGGGGATATGTTATATATTCAAGACTCCCTTCTTCATTTCCTACTTGTATGTAGTTTGTACTTTCAAAAGGGAAAGAATAAACATCTCATCCCAAGTCTTCCCCTCTATCTAGTTTTCAGTCTTGCTTAAAGGCAATTTATACCTGGGAATTTGAAAAGGAAACTTTTCAACCAACCATGTTTCCTAGATACATATGATACCTGGTTTAGTTCTGATTTCCAGTACATTTTCTTTTACTACTTGACCATTGCACCCATGTAAGTGGAGTTCCCATCGTTTAGCTCCTTCTCCAATCCAGATATGATTTGCAGGTGCAGACAGGTGGGGACACTCCAGCCCAAGGCAGCTCCATAACCCCTTCCAGGTCAGTGCAGGTTTATATACCTTGTCATGGGCACATTCAGTACTATCTTCAATTGTTGTACAATGATTAGATATGACAACTAGAAGCACCTTACGAAAACCTGAGAGAGAGAGAGTAGTGGGGTTTAAGAGGTGTAACAGAATAGAAATTGGCTTCCTCTGTGGATTAATTATTTGCCTTTAAAAAGGGTCCATTGTCTGTCATGGATATAAGCCCTCTTCAGTTTACTACAGTGTAAATTTTTGTGATTGAATATGAAAATACTCCATATTTCCAACATGTGCATCATTGATTCCAGAGCAAACAGCCATCCATAGCTAAAGCAGAATTGATAACATATGTGCAGCTCTGTTACAAATGGCACATATCAGCAGTTATGTACACATTCATAATTTAGTGAATTAAGCATTTATTTTTTAAGCTCTATGGGTACTTTCTCCCTTGATTTTGACCTACATTCCAATTACTATACTTATGATGATGATGACTATCTCTCTGCTTCTGCTGATGTCATCAGCTGCCATGGTCTCTGTGCTGTGCATTTAGAAAAATCCACTACATCTGAGCTGGCTGCTATGGTTACAGGTAATATCCTTTGTGATGGGTGTTCAGGAGTCAGACATTTGGGTGCCTCTTTCTTCTAGGGAACCTCTGTCCTCACTGAAACCACACTCACTGAGTGCTGCTCCCACTGCAAATTCTGTAGACTAGGTGGGATGAAAGGAAACAGTTTATAGTGTCTTTGAGTTGAAGGAGCGTTTAAAGAATTTCTTTCCGTGTGCGTGCTTTTCCTCCTTTAAAGAGAGAAAGCAAGTCCACAGAGATAATGTGAATTCTCTCCTGGTTCCAGTGTGATGGTGGAAAGCAGGTTGCATTTTAGTACTTTAAACTACAATTGATCGTTTTGCTTTTGCTTCTCCTGTTCAGTCCAGCAGTGAAAGGACAGCAGGCATAGAAGATAGCTGAGAATAAACGCAGATCTAAACTACAGCCTAAGTTGATATAATTTATGTCTGTCAGGGGTGTGAAAAAGCCCTCTCCTGCCCCCTGCTTCCCCCACCACCACCCCTGAGTGACACAAGTTTAATGCTGTCCATACCAGCTCTATGTCCATGGGAGATGCTCTCCTGCCAGCATAGCTTCCGCTTCTCACTGACGGGAGAGTGCTCTCCCATCGGCATAGCATGTCTTCACCAGACATGCTACAGCGACACAGCTGCAATAGTGCCAATGTAGCATTGTAGTATAGACTTGCTCTAAGTGATAATGACTTGGCATTAAGCACTTACAGTGATCATATGCTTCTGAAGTTCTGAGTCACTGATCCTTTTCCAGGCAGCAGCTCAGCACAGGAATGGATTTTATTACTGTGTTTTATTCCAGATTCCAGAGTCAAATGAACAGGTTATAGGCCGGAACACTGTTTGCTGAGGATGCAGGTCAGCTTCCAAGTACATTTTGAGCTGAAGCATAAAGAGTAGGTATGTAGTTTTTATTTCCACCCCAAATTAAAACTTTATTATAGAAGAGTTAAAGTTGGAAGCATGTTTTAGTAGAAGCCTGCTAACATCCCAAAGCAATATCACTTTCTTTAGGGCTTGTCGACTCAGAACATCCAAAACATTAATCCAAATTAACTGAAAGGGTGAATTTGAAGTGGATTAGTTAAAACACATTAAATCCCTGTTTGGATGCTGTTATTTAGAACTAAAGTGGCCCTAATATGTTCAGCTTAACTGACTTTGAAAGTGAGGGGGTGGGGGAGAAGACCAGTGTTTAATGAGTGTGTCATCAAGATCACTCTCCCAGTAATGGTGCAGCAGATGGCAGGGCAATATTATACTTCTCAGCAAAATAATTGCTAATTAATCTGCTTGTATCTGCATTGTTCTCTTCCCCCATACAGCTAAATAAAATTCAGCAGCAGAATGAACCACAAATTTTTAAGCTTTTCTATGGTTTTTGGCACACAGACCATGAACAAACTAAGAACCATAACCGACACTATCAATTACATTTTGAAAGAATTCATATCTTGTGAACAGGAAACAGCTCTGTCAAAACACAGCTCCATTCCTGCCTCTGACTGGAGGCTGTCTTTTGTCTTAGCTACCATATTTCACAAGAGAGTTATGGAAATGGTTGGAGTTGCTACAATATATTGGTTGACATTTAATAATGCCATGGTGAGGGTATGGGCATTATTTTATTTCTTATATCCCCATTTGCTTTTCAGTATTATCACTTTTACAAAACTGTGCTAGCACCACTGGGTCTTATCAATCATAATGGCAACCCAACATCTTATGCCACATGATGTGTGTAAGTTGAGGTGGGTCTCAGACCGTCACACTATAAACACCATGGGTTTATTTTATATGTAGTGGACCAACAAAAACAAAGACACTGAAAAATATACATGGAAAAGTGGGACCTAAACTACAATTTCTTGAAGAAACTTCCCACCCCCACCGCAATAAAAGAAATGAAAAAAATTGACTTATAGAAAGGAAGATAGTCCCAGAGACAAGGAGTTAAATCCTATTGCAGCCTAATCAGTCACCTAACCCACCTCGCTAACATACCCCACTATTTTTAATTTCATGAAATCTTTGGCAAATATTTGTATTAGGGTTTAAACTTGGACTTGGATCAATTGGCTCCCAAGAGCACAAATGAATTGGTTAAGGTCTTAAAACCTGGCTTTTCGTCTCCTAAGAATACTAAATTTTGAAGGACTGGCCCAACTGCTTCATTGACAAATAGGTAACACATTGTATTGCTGCATGACACCCAAGGGTTTGAGCTAATTGCAACCCCACACATCATGTTGGCATATGTGGAAGGGCTGGCATTATGATTTGCAAGGTCCCAAAGTGCTGGCAGGAAGACAATCAGGCCAGGAATTGCCTGATGTAGCACATGGCAAATTTCTCTCTTCCTCTTTGGTTCTGCTTCTAGTGGAAGAGACCAAGTTGAGATATGGATTGCAGCATTTGTGGGGCACTTAAAGAGAAGAGCCTCAAACATCTACCTAGTTTGCTTTGTGCTTAAGGCTAGGTTTTCCTTAGTGGCATTGAAATCAAGCAGTTACATCGGATAAAAGAGATTCTCCCATCTGCAAACTGGATAAAGGAACTGGTCCTAAACTATTGGAACATGGACACAATTCTTGCACAAAAAGACTAAGTGTTATTTACATCAGATTAGCAATTTTAAAGAATGGAGAAAACTGTTTGGCTCTCTGTCCTACTCATTTCCATAGGTAGTGGTATAAGGACTATGCATTTGTTCTCATTTCAGTACTATGACTGAAGATTTCTATTTTCAATTTTATTCATTAATAGAGTTCACAGTCTTTGTTTTATCTGGCCCTTTGATATATTCTGGCCCTCTAAATTTAAAAATCTGAGGTAGAATCCTGGCTCCACTGAAGTTAATAACAAAACCACCATTGACTTCAGTGGGGTCAAGATTTCACCCAAGCTGTACACTGGAACTTCCTCAGAACTTAAGGTTTTGTTCCTCAGAACAAAAAGGCTGAGTTCTGAGCTCTCGATTCCTACTATGCCTGTAACAACAAGAGCATCTCTGGCTGGCTAGGAGCATCATACAAACTATCACTCAGGACTTGGAGAATTCCCCTGATAGCTGGTTTAACGTGCCATTTCAGTCTAGAGAAGACATCTAGTTCTCTTAGCATGGACATCATGTTCTTCATATGAGACTCAACATATATTTGGAAGTGGTGGAGAAGAGGTTAAACATGGGATATGAGGCCAAAATGAAGAGAGAGAAAAACTTCATGTGTTATTTATAATCCTGAACTCCCTACCTACAGAAGGCAAGAGCCTCTCTAGCACATACTGCTAGCAGAGTCTAGCTGAGAAAATGAAAATTAAATCTTTAGGTATTTGGAGCCTCTTAATAATACCAAAACCAAAATGAAATGAAAAATATCAACACATCCTGACCATTGCATAGGCTATATTTTTTCTCTTATTTCTGTGGGATACAATCCTGTTCTACTTCTCCAGGGGGTCAAGGAAGAGCCAACGTTGAGTGTAATTGGATCATTTTTGCTCAAAGCAGAGAGGTCATGCAAACTGGATTCAGCAGCCCACACCACTGACTCTATGGATTCAGAGATTTCAAGGCCAGAAGGGACCACAGTGATAACCTAGTCTGAGCTCCTGTATAAGAGAGGCCACAGAACTTGCACAAGATAATTCCTTTAGCACTGGAGCTTAAAAAAAATCCCATCTTGATTTAAAAATTGACAATGACAGAGAATCCACCACGACTCTCAATTACTCTCAATGTTTAATATTTACATGTTATTTTCAGTCTGAAGTTGTCTAGATTCAACTTCCATCCATTGGATCATGTTATACCTTTCTTTTGCTACATTGAAGAGCCCATTATCAAATATTTGTTCCCCATGTTGATACTTATAGACTGTGATCCAGTCACTCCTTAATCATCTTCTTGTTAAGCTAAATAGAGTGCACACCTTGAGTCTATCACTATAAAGCACATTTTCCAATCCTTTAACCATTCTCATGGCTCTTCTCCAAACCTCCTTCAACTTATTAACATCTTTCCTGAATTGTGAACATCAGCTCTGGACACAGTATTCCAGAAGTGGCAGACCAGAGGTAAAATAGCCTCTCTCTACTCCTAGTTGAGATTTTCCTGTTTATGCATTCAAGGATTGCATTATCCACACTGGGAACTCATGTTTAGCTGGCTAGCCACCATGATCCCCAAATCTTTTTTCAGAGTCACTGCTTCCTACTATAGACTCCCCCATTCTACAAGTATGACCTGCATTTTTTGTTCCTGGATGTATATGTAATGCCGATAGACCCCATCGTTAGCAGGTGGGATCAAACCTGAGATCTCTGGAGCTTAGTGCATGAGCCTCTACCACATGAGCTAATAGCCAACTAGCTGTTGGCTAAGGCTGTAGAGAAGTCTGTCTGTCTATGTCTCTCCCTATCTCTCTCTCCGTCTCTCCCTCCAGATGGAACAGAACACTACACGCAGGAGATATATGGGTTACATATATATTTAGCTTTATTAAAATGCACATAGTTTGCCTGCACTCAGCTTACCAAATGATCCAGATTGCTCTATATTGGTGACCTGTCCTGCCCCATTTTTTGTATGTGGGTGGGTATAGGTAATAGCTAGGACATGACCAAAAGGTCCAAGCATTGTCTGAATCTGTTGGCCACCCATACTTCGTAATGGCAGCACTGGACCACATACGATGTTTAAAGTGAACAAAACGCTTGTTCTGGAGTGGGCTACAACAGATAATTTTGCTGAGTTAAGGAGGTTTGAAAGAAAGGTTTTTGCAGCTGGGGATGGCAAGGAAAAGTTTAGCACCAAAATCTTGCTATGATTACTTGGCTAAGATGAATTGCTAAATAACCCAAATCTAAACCTGTTTTGATATCAATTACTAGCACATCAACCATTCATTTTGTTTCATTGTCATGGACTGCTATAATAGTCACAGAACACCCACTTGTGACCAGGCAGTTCAGATAACAAACATGCAACAGTAGGTAGAATAATAGACATCTTTTCAACTTGTCTCTATAGTAAAGAAAAAAAAAAGATTTTCTTTTCATCTTCCTTACACCAGTTTCCAGACTATACCACACCTCTAGCTAACAAGACAACATAATTTGTTTCTTTTAATAAGGACAATATTGTGCTTTATTGTCCAGCAGGAGTAAAAAGCTTGATGTAATAATAAAAATACATTGCAGAGGCAGGTGTCCACAGATTAACACAGATATGTGCTCCCAATTAAAGAATTTTCTGTATGCAGTGGTGGTTCAATTTGAACAGCTGGTAAACATTATATAGATCAGCCTTGTAAATAACTACTCACCCATTCAGAGGCAAACATTTTATTCTGACAGGAAAGTAAAATATTTTTTATCAACAGAGTAAAGGATGAGCCAGTAAATTTTCATGACACTTTTGCAAGGCTGCTTTTATAATCTGAGTTACATATTATTCTAATAATAATCCACTACTGTATGTCAAGGTTGTCCACTTCCTCTACAATGGAGGATTTGTGCAGCAAGCAGTGGAGGTTTGACATAGTTCAGCAGCACACACTATTATTAAAAACTAAAGAAATCCCTTGGACTTTCAGACAGATGTATAATTAACTAGCCAAAATGGCTGAAGTGATGCCCAGCCATGCATTACAGAAACTTCTAATAGAGCAGTAGTTCCAGAAAGAGAGGTTCATGGCAGGCCTCACTCCTTCTCCAGTAGCAGCAGCAGACTATGGAAGCCAGGGAAGGGCAAATGACAGCCTGCTCTCTTTGTTGCCATAGACTGCACTGGAATGAAGCTGCTGCAGAGAAATGAGTGCCCTGATTGCTAGAGATTGGTGAACTGGTATAAAAAGCCTTTGAGGAATGTGGTGAGCAGGCGATATGTTTGTTTTCAATTACTGGTCAGTTGATTATTTTGTTGTACATGAGTTTTGATATCATGTCAGCTGATTATTCTTTTATATAGCTAGCAGATGGGAACAGCAAACACAGGAGTTTTGTCTGTGTTTGGGGGGGTGGTTCTCCAGGTGAAGGAGTGAGAGTTTCTTGGTTTGTTGTGTGCTTGCTTGAAAATTACAGTGAGGTCTCTTTGGGGGCTGTGTGCTGAGCCAAGCAGCCTGCAAAACTAGGCTCAGAGCTTACTCAAAAGGCTCTAGCCTGCTGTCCTTTGATCCCTAACCCCTTTAAGATCCCTTGGCAAAGGGGCAGGGCTAATTCAGGGAAAAGCCAAGTTCCTAAGTGACCAGAGATGATCATTCAGGTGCAGCAAACAAGGGAGTTTTGTGAGGGGCTATGAAAGGCAGCCACACCTAACAAACACAATCCCAACTCAGGACAATAAACCCACCTCAAAAAAATACCTCAGGTAGATATAAAAAAATAATGCAGGCAGATATACAGCCGCAGAGCTGGGACTATTGAGTGTATTGCATTGAATGAAGCATGTACGATTACCTGCCTCCTGTGCATGTGCTGTATGTGTGTGTGAGGTGCAAGGAAGTCATGGTCCTCAAAGACAGAGAAGTACATAGATGACGCTTTCAGGGACACAACAGAGTGTCTGACAGTCTGTGTGCTGTTAAGGAGGATGAAAGTCTTAGGGAAGGAGAGCATCAAGCTGGAGCACAGGGAGACAATTCTGCATTCTTTTAGATGATGTCATGGTATCCTCTCGCACTGAGGATACCCCTTCTGGGGAGGGATGCCAGGTACTAGGAAGAGTCAGGTAATAGTAATGGAGGATTTGATTATTACAAATATAGGTTGCTGGATTTGTGATGACCAGGAGAACTGTGTGTTAAATTGCCTGTCAGGTAAGCGGGTTACAGATTTCATGAGATACCTAGATTATTAAAAAGGACACTCACAAGGGTGAAATGCCTGCAAACTGCATAGAAACTGTTTAAAAACAACACCATGATACAGGCTCAAACTAAATAAAAACAAAACAAAACAGGAAGAGGAATCAAAAATGTCACCATAGCAAAACAGCATCTTTTAAAAATTGCAAGTCAGATCCTAATGAGGAAAACAGAAAGGAGCATGTACTCCAGCAAGTCAAGTGTAAAAGTATAATTAGGCAGGACAAGAAAGATTTAAGGACGCAAAATCTAAAGCTAAATAAATAAATAAATAAATACACCAAATGCAGGAAGTCTACAAAATTGTGCAGTGGGGCCACTGCACAATCAAGATGCTAAATGAGCCCTCAAGGAAGACAGGGATGGAAGCTAAATGAATTATTTGCATTGGTCTTCACTGCTGATGATATGGGGGAGATCCCCCACACCTGAGCCATTCTCTCCAGGTGACAAATTTTTAGGAACTTTTTCAGATTGAGGTGTCATGCAAGAGGTGGATCTACACCTTAAGGTCTGATTTTTAGTGACATTCAACTCTTAGTATTTCAACAAACTTCAACAGGAGCAGCAGGAGCTTGGCACCTATCAAACATATCTTATACAGTGGCGGAGTCAAGTGACCTTAGTCAGGATTAGGGCCCTGTTGTGAATGCTACTGTTCAAAGAGAAGGTGGACTTGGACTCAGCCTGCAGCAGAAACAGTGGGGGAAAAAAAACCACAAACACAAATTGTCACGTCTACACTACGCACGAAAATCTATTTTAGATACGCAATTTCAGCTACGAGAATAGCGTAGCTGAAATCGAATATCTAAAATCGATTTACTTACCCGTCTTCACCGCGCGAGATCGATGTGCGCGGCTCGCCATGTCGATTCGGAACCCGTTTGTTTGGTGGAGTTCCGGAATCGTCTATAGTGCGCTCTGGGATCGATATATCCCGCCATGATCAGACGCGACATATCGATCCCGAGCAATCGTTTTAAACGCGCCGATACGGGCGCTAAGTCTAGACGGGGTGAAAGAGTTTCACAAATTCCAATGACTGCCCTTCCTTCCCTGTGCAAATGGCTGCCTTGAGAGTATGGAGACAGCAGGTGGATGTAGCAGCTGAAGACACTAGCAGAAATTGGAAGGAGAAGAACTGGTTGTGGGAGAGGAGAGGGGGATTAATAGAACTCGTCTCTTATTACAGAAGTGCTTCCCTAGGTGGGGAGTAAATCTGGAGAGCAAGACTGGCTAGTCACGCCTTTAAAATACCTGCCTGGCTTTCTCATCTTCCTGTGAACACGAGAAGGCCACCTGAACAGAGATCTATTCCTTTATCCACAACACACATATTGCAGAAGCACCAGGGGATTTCTGGAAAGCAGAAGAAATGAATTGCAGGGAGGAAGAGAAACAGGAAGAAAGGGAAACTGCGAAGGGGAAGAGAAAGGAGAGAAGACACCACCCTAGTAGCCATTTCCTGAAAATTTAAGATCATAAATGATTTGTCCAAAGTAACAACTCCATGTCCTATACTTAATCTACACACCACAGTGGCTCTTAGCGTAAGTCACTTAACAGGGACCCAATGTTTCCAATCTGTAAGTGTGGATAGCTAACTTCTTATAACCACTTGCAATGAGGCCCTTCCCTTGCCGCTTGCAACAAATCAGCCCAGACCCCTTCTGAGTACAACGCATCAGTGCTTTTTTATTTTCAAGTGCTAGCCCCACCATCTTCAGTTTACAGTCGGCTCAAACCAGCAAACCTGGGGGACAGCTAGCTTCTTCAGCCATAGGGATGCACAACCTTTGGTAGCTGTGCTGCTGCCCTCTAAATCCACCTTTTCCACAGTCTTCTATAGCCCCCGGCCTAATGAGGCCTGCAGGTTGCTACTCTCTAGTAATTGGTGTGGTCTACTCAGGCAGCCCAATTAATACTTCTTAATTGGGCTGGGCTAACATGGGGGGGGGGGGGGGGACGGGGGCCTGCTCAGGACCTCCTGGCCAGCAACCGTTACACTGCTATATGAAAATGCAAAATTTTTTTAGGTCACTCAGTGAGAGGCCGGATTTAGCCCTACATTAATACTGCGTTATGAAGTAACACGTTCAAGTGTTGTAAGTATCCAAACCATAGTTTTATTTATTAGTATTGTCATTATCATGTTGAGTTAGACCTAATTAGACTTAGGCAGAATCTGGGCAAAGATGAAATAGGATATCACTTGCCCTCATTTTGAATATGTCCATACAAGCATCTTGCATGCATTTTATTCTGTAGTTTTAAATAACATTATCTAGGCCTACATTAATAATAGTATATAGACAAATATACATGTGTATCTAACAAGTGGCAATAAAATTACCTAATCTTGTTATACTGAATAATGGTCTATGCCTTACATTGCCTTTGCTTAAAATGTCATATCAAATAGCTTCCAAGGAGATTTCAAAAACTTTAACAGCTGTACAGAATATAGATTTTTGGAATTTTTACTCACTACTGGAATGCCGCTGTCTCTAGGGAAGAAAAATGCACTAACTGTTTACAGAGACCATGGCAATCTGCCACGAGCAACTGCAGGACATCTTATGTCAGCAAGGAAAGGAGAATGCTGAGTCTTACTGGAACTGGCAAAGCAGAATTTAGGCACAATCGAGCACAAGTAAATACCAAACTTAGATTTTGGCCAAGGAACCTGAATCAGCATCCCCTAACTCTTGTGAAAGATGCCAAAAGATATTCAACATCTAAGTGCTTAGGAAACTTGGGTTCTGTTTCATCCAAAAAGCAGCAGCACAAGTGCTCCTCATAACAGTATGATGGGGATTTGGATCCACTCCCTTGAACAGCCACAATCTGCAAGCACTAGGAGATCTCTAGAAACTCTCCCATTAAAGATAATGGCCTACCACAGTGATTCTCACGTTTCAAGGGAGCAGGGTATTGATCGTGCTGTCCAGGTGCTGTGGTGAAGAGGAATAGATGCAGAGAAGAGAGCTCGGAGTGGGAAGATGATTTTGCGCTTCCCCGCATCTTCTTCCTCCCACCAATTCCCTGGTGAGGGCTGCAGACTCAACCCCTTTGAGCCCAACTAGAAAAAATCACAAGTTTTAAAAGAAAGCTTTATATAAAAAGAAAGAAAAAGGACATAAATGGTCTCTGTATCAGGTGACAATATACAGGGGTTATTGGCTTAAAGAAAAAAAAGAATAAACACCTTATCCAAAAGATATAAAAACAATTTAAAACAATTCCAGCAAAACTACACACATGTAAATACAAAAAACAATAAAGCCCTATTGTCTTTCTACCTGTACTTACAAATTGGAAACAAGAAGATTAGAAAGCCTGGAGAATAGAGTGATCCCTCAGAGACTAGAGAGCAACAGAGACCGAACCAAGGACCCACAACCCAAAACTTCCCTCCCTTGAGATTTGAAAAATCTTGTTTCCTGATTGGTCCTCTGGTCAGGTGTTTGGTTCCCTCTGTTAACCCTTTACAGGTAAAAGAAACATTAACCCTTAGCTATCTGTTTATGACAGAAGACCTGAATGATTCTGAGTGAAACTTAAGTGATGCTAAGCCCTGCCCCCCTCAACGTGGGGTGAATTTCACCTCATGTTAAGAGCTGTTCAGACTCCATTGTTCCCCACAGGGCAGCATTCACAAATACTGAAAGTCTCTTCTAGTTTTTTAAATGAAAAAGATATGAACTACAGCAAAGGATTCTCTGGTGCTGCTAACACCATGACACCATGTGTTGATAACCTTAATGTTGTCATCTTCACACAATTCACTGCTAAATTCTGAGAGTAGCTTATCTTGGACAGTGCAGATATCGTTAACACTGAGAAGAATATTTTGTCATTCCTAGACACTTCAGCCATAGATTTAAGATGATGTTTCTCAACTTCTGCAAATGCAGAAGTAAAAACCAGGATTTTTTAAGACCAAACTCTATTTTTCAGATGGACCATTTTGATAAAAGCTTTACTGTTATAGTGCAGAATCACATCTTTCGTTAGCCATGAAATCCAATGCATATTGTTTTGATCATTTTTTAAAATGTAATAAATTATATACAAGACACCTTTATTTCAAATTCTGCACTCCGATCTTAATAGAATGCTCATGCCCAAAGAGTTTGTCTTCCCTACAGACTTAGCTGCAATTGATCCAATTTTGAGTAACTTCTCTTTCTCTGGCCTGACTTACGAGAATGTGATCACACTGCACAGTAAAAAAGCAGCTGAGTTCCACACACTTGCTGTAATGCCCTGCATCCACACTGGCACTGCATTCAATCATGGGAGATACAAACATTTTTAGAGACCTATTTCATGCAACATGCCTCCGCAGCCAACTGAGCATTTCTATGATGGGTTTCATGGGCTATAATGATGGAACTTATCTGCCCTCTCTGAGGATTGTTGGCAGAAATGATACTGCTCAAGAAACCCTTCAGTTCAACTTAACGGGCTTCTGGCAGGATTCAGAGATTTTGCTGTCATCTTATGTTGGAAGATGTGGTTCTTGTTCATCCCAATAACCTGGGTTGGCTCAAAATAGGTCTTAAAATATAAAGATTCTTCCCAACTGAGTTATCTAGTGCCACCTCCAAAAGATGACTCTTCTTTGCTCTTACTAATTGGTTTAGCATTTAGCTCCACTGCAGAAAAAACAAACAGCCCCGCCCTCAAATCATTATGGTTACTGGTATAAATACCTTCTGATGGCTTGAGTTTGAGATCCTGTGACACTTTCTCAGGCACTTAGAAATATGAGTCACCTTGTTATCTTCCTGCCTCAGTGAAGGAGATATTTGTGGTGCTACACTGGGTGACAGCTCCCAGTCACCTCAGACTCTTAGCCACCCCAGACAAACTTCTCAGTATTCTGCCTGCTCTTACTTGGTCTTGAAGGTAACATGTGGTGCACTCCAGGTCCTGAGCATTTCCTTGGAGTATCCAGTCTCTGTCACAGAAAGTATACACACCAGCATGTTTCATTCAGCTAAGAATTCACATTGTGTAATACTACAGCATTGAGATCTACTTATGACAAATCGAAGAGGAGTTCATTAATGGAGTTTTAAGTGATACTGAAAAAGGACAGTAGAAACAGTACTGGTTACAAATGATGCAAAAGTAGAACAGGCTTCTAAGGCTCCAAGCACAAGTTTAGCAAGTGACAATCCTTTGGCTAAAGTAGTTTGCTCACCCTCAAAGTTTTTCTGAAGAGCTAGCTGATTTTCAGTCAAATCAAGACGCAGATTTTCATGATTCTCCCACATCCTATCAGGGGATTCCCTCAGTAAATAGGTAAACTGTCTTTTTGCTTCACCTTATATTTCTCTAAAACTCACTGTTATGACACCAAACACTAGACAACCCCCTCTGATGCTGAGTTCACATGTCCCTCAAACCTGTTTTCCTGTTGCATTAATATGCAAATAGGGCTTCCTTTATGTTGGCTTATCCTGCTTACTTTACATCAGAGATCTAGGCTGATAGGTAAATCAAAATTCCTTCATCTAGAAAAATCTTATTTATTAACACAGGCTGTTTTAAACAATTTTTTTTTTAACATACAAACAACTTCTTGCATGATGCTCATACATACATTTTGCAATGCTTATGATGACCAATAATCTTTTATTTGATAGCTTACATTACATTCTTTATAGATAAAGACTATGACAGCAGTGGGTTAGGTACAGTGAGTTTATCAGGCCTGATAAGAGTTGCTATTGTGACAGTGAACCCTTTATCAGTTGGCACTGAGGGGTTCATAGCATCAGATGCATTAACTAATTACTCTAGCTACAGGAAGAAAGCTTCAGCCCCTTTCTCCTGCTGATTCACAAGGCTTATAGAAAAAATATTAGAGTAAACCAATTGCCAGAGCTGGATTTTACAAGAAAAAAATGGGCCAACCAAAAAATGAAATGAAATAAAAATGAACAGTGACACATCTGCTCCTTTAGCAGCAGAGAAGAAACTTTTTTTTTTTAAATCCACAGGTAAATTTCTTCTTTTATCTATGATTACTGACAGTTTGTCTACATTTGAAATGCTGCACCACTACTGCTGTGCCACTGTAGAGTTTCAGTGTAGATACTACCTATGCTGTGGGAGAACCCCTCGAGAGCCGGTAGTTAAGTGAATGGAAGAATTCTTCCCTTGACATAGTGCTTTTTATACTGGGGGTTATGTCGGCTTAACTACACCGCTCGGGTGTGGATTTTTCACACCCTAGCAACATATTTAATTTGACAATTTTCTAGCATAGAACAGAGAAGTATAGAAGTTTTAATATGCTTATCTGGATTTTGGGGAACTGATTCAGATTCTCCTAAAACGATAATGAAAACATGACTTACATATACTTCTGGCTAGATTATGTTTTTAACTAACAGTGAGAGATATTTTGGGATTTCAGAAGAGACATCAAAAGAATGACAGCCATATATCAGGCGCAAAACCTATTTTGCTGATGTAGGTCAAGAGGAGTAAGTTTGTATAGCTATAATGTCCTGCCAGGAGAATTTATTATGCCAGGCCAGAAGTTTGTACATGATTTGCTGGTTGAAGTAAACAGGGCTGCTGACTAAAACTGTGTTACTCATACATTTGCATTTATTTTTGCACTGAAAAAAAATCACAATCATCATAAGCCTGACAGTAATCAATAAATAAATCCACTCATGCACTGCATTCTCCAAGACACCAGAGAGAGAGAAGGATGCTTCCTAGACATGAAAGAAATACGATGAAATGGAAATTTATGAACTAGAGAAATTTCAGGAATGAAATGAGGAATCCTGTGGAAAGGAATCTCAATCTTCAGTCACATACCAGACTCGTACAATCTTTGAAAAATACCAGTGATAGAAAAGAAGAAACGTTAAGAGGAGTTATGCATTTTAATTTATCAGTACTAATGTATATTAAATACAAATAACCCATACATAGAAGCAAATTCTGTCTTTTGATGCACGTCTCCCATTAATCCCAGCAGAAAGCCCATATGCATATGTAACATCTTGCATCCCTGAGTGGGTCATCAGCAGCTGGGATCAAACTCGACCGCTGAATCTAAAAGCAGAAGCCTCTATTTTCTGAGTAAAAAAGACTCAACTTTCTTAGCCAAGGCTGTAACAGGATTAACTAGTATATGGGGTATATATTATAATTAAAGGCAGAATTTGGCCAATTTTTCTTTATTTTATTTGGATACCACAGTAAGGCGACACTTCACCACCACTAACAGTATTAAGGAGAGTCAACCATGGAGCTCAGCAAAACTAGGCAGTTCCTATTCTCAAACACCTTGACAGTTTTTTATTTATTGTTACTTTCTAGTTTCTATTCATGTGAGATCAGACCCAGAATGTCATTTAGACTTCACATGACCTCACACGTTCAAAGCGAACTCATCCAGTAGGACAGAGGGGTTTCACTTCAAACTTGGTCAAGAGTCATTCAAAACATTTGCAAATCTCAGAATCTCGTTCTACAAACTTGTACCAATTCAGGTAAGGACACATGAAATGAGATTAGTTTCCTGTAACTTCAGGTTTCAAAATGAGAGTTTGATGTAGGTTTATTTAGTTAAATAAGTAGGTGGGACAGTTTTCATTGTGGCTTTATTTCAAGTTATTAAATCATATTTAATAGACACAATGTAATGGTATTCTAGCCCCATTCTGAACCTTAGAGTCCAAAAATGGTGTACCAGCATTAATTCCTCTAAGCTTAATTACCAGCTTAGATCTGATAGGCTGCCACCAACCAGGTCTTCCAGTGCCTGGTACACTCTGATCCCCCCAAAACCTTCCCTGGGGACCCCAAGACCCAAACTCCTTGAGTCTCACAAAAGGGAATAAACCATTCCTCTTCCCCTTCCATTCTTCCTCCCAGATCTTTCCCGCCCGCGTTATACTTAGGAGATCCACCATTATTCAAACTCCTTGAATCACACACAGAGAAGAATTGTCCCTTCCCTCTCCTTTTCCTTTTTCCCTTCTCCCACCATTTCCTCTGGTGAGTACAAGATTCAGGTTCCTTTGCCTTACAAGGGGAAAAAATAAATCAGGGTCTTCAAAAGAAAAGCTTTTAATAAAAAATAGAAAAAAGTAAAAAATGTATCTCTGTAAAATTCAAGATGGAAATATAAGGTTTTAGCTTATAGACACTGGAATACCCTTCACCAGCCTAAGTTATACAAATACAAATTAGATCTTTCAGCAAAAAAACACGTTGCAAATACAGAAAACAATCAAAAGGACTAAAACCGCCTTCTACTTAATACTCACTATTCTGAACATATAAGAGGCCTGTAGGTAGTCTGGGTTCACTCTCAGATCAGAGAAACACCCAAAGAAAACACCACACCACACACACACACACACACAAAGACTTCCCTCCACCGAGATTTTGAAAGTAGTACTTGTCTCCTGATTTGGTCTTTCTTGCGTCAGGGTTCCAGGTTCACTGTTTGTAACCCTTTATAGGTAAAAAGACATTAACCTTTACCAATCTGTTATGACACACAAGGATGACAATGTGTGTGTTATGTTTTTGCTACACTTTGATCAGTTTTTTCTCTCATAAAAGGTAGTTTCCTTTGTGTGTAACAAATGCCTTGAATGAAAGATCCTAATCTTTCACCTTCTAACTGCCAACACAGCAGTTTGGTTCAGGTTTCCTAAATATTATGCTTGAGAAACATTGATTAGTTTACTTTTCCTTCCCTCATACATTTGAAAGCTATGGGGGCAGGGGGGTGGGAGGGGAAATTAACTTAATTTCTGACCAAATTCTCACATTGTATTTCCATAAAACTGGAGAAAACTAATACTTTATTAGCAAGTGTTATCACTAAACCTTGGTAAAATTCCATCTACACAGGTATTGTTCAAGCTCACTTTAATCTTCACGCGACTGAAAAAATGGATGTACAGTATTTGTTTGGCAAAATTTGCTGGAATGCAAGTTTCACAAAACAAAATAGTGGCGAGAATATTTAAATCCAGCTTTTAGGGGGTATTAAATATTTAGGCCTCAGTTCCTGCCAAGAACATATGGCTTGCATTAATGTTAAACATGTAAAGTAGTTCCATTTACTTGACTGCGACTAAGTTAAAGTACATGTATAAGTGTTTAGGGATTTGCGGACCCTGCTGTTTATAGAAGAGCGAGAGGCAGGAGGAAAGAAGTCCAAACCAAAATTCTTGGATCCTGACACGCTCAGGTATACAATTGTTCTTGACTGCTTGGCTGCTGGTTGAGAGAGATTTTAATGTTGAGAACAATAGAAGTAATATAAACAGATGTTCAACTCCTGTCTTCTCCTCTTTATTCTTACTGGATCAGGGAACACAACTTCACAAGGCTGCCAAGGCGATATCTATCAGAGAGGTAGCATGTTAGTCTCTGTATCAGCAAAAACAATGAGGATCTTGTAGCGCCTTAGAGACTAATAAATTTTATTTGAGCATAAGCTTGTGGGCTAAAAACCTACTTCAGCAGCATGCATGGACTGAAAATAACAGTAGGCAGGGTATACTGTATTAGAGCCCATGAAAAGATTGGGAGTTGCCTTATCAAGTGGGGGGGTTAGTTGCTAATGAGGGCAATTCAATCAAGGTGGGAAGTGGCCTATTCCCAAGAGTTGACAAAGAGAGGTGAATATCAACAGAGGGAAATTACTTTTTGTAGTGACCCAGCCACTCCCAGTTTTTTACTGAGGCCATATTGATGGTGTCGAGTTTGCAAATTAATTTCAGTTCTGCAGTTTCTCGTTGAAGGTCTATTTTGAAACACCATGATTTTACCATCTACCCCACATCAACCTCAGCATGAGACAGTCCACACAAAGAAGCCACTTCCTTGGACACTACAGTGCAAATAAGTGACAGTCACATAAACACCACCCTAACCAGAAACCGACTGATGCTATACTTACCTTTCATGCCGGTCCAGCCTTTCTTCAACCAGGACCACATCACGTGATCCTTGATTCTATAGTCAAGCCTTAAGATACAACCGCAATTTGCTCCAATCGTCCAGACGAGACAAATACCTACAGGATCTCTATAAAGTATTCTTAAAACTACAAGACCCACCAGGGATGTGAAGAAACAGATGACCAAGCCGGGAAGGGTGCCAGACTCACCTACTTACAGGACGGCCCAACAAAAGAGAAGTAACAGCAACGCCACTTAGCCATTCACCAACAGCCCCCAACTAAACCTCTCCAGTGCATCATCAAGGTATCTGCAACCTTCCTGAAGGTTGATCCCTCACTCTCACAGAACTTGGAGCCAGGTCAGTCCTCGCTTTGTTATATTACACACACAAACACCACACCTACTATATTTTTTCACTCCATGCATCTGATGAAGTGAGTTTTAGTGCATGAAAGCTTATGCCCAAATACATATGTTAGTCTCTAAGGTGCCACAAGGATTCCTTGTTGTTTTTAAGGGATATCTAGTTACCAATCAGCTACATCAATCAAATACTAGGAAAGTGAACTGAAAGAAGAGGTGCTCAAAAATCATGATGCAAAAATATTTTAAGGAATGTTTAGTTGTATAACTTTGAAAAGACAGATAATAAAATAGCTACTCATGGGAACTGTACAGTTTAGGGCTCCTGCAGTGATCGTTTCAGCAGTTTCCATCTAAGTATGTATTCTTATGCCTATCTGATTTGGTGACTTTTTATTTCTGTAAAATTGTCAGTAAATAGTCTTCACTTTGTAACAATCTAAACTGGGTCTTTGAGGAGGTTAAGCGAAGGGTAGGTAGCAGCTGGGGTAGCTGAAATGGTCTACGAATAGTGACCCCGAAAGATAGCCACATGCTACTGTGGGCACAAGGATAGTGATACACTCTGGAACTCTTTTTATTACCATCGTCCCTGACATAGTTACTTTTCAACTGCAAAGTGCCTTCAATCGAGAGATTTCAAAGTGCTTTAGAAACACTGGTGAATTAAAGACATGACCCCCACTGATATGCAGGTATTGGTTTGGCAAAAGGTACTAATGGCTTACACATTACAGTTCATTGATGCGTATTGATGAATAAAATTCCACAGAGTTAAAGATGCCATGTATATTTTGTAAATAAGCAAGTTACATTAAGAAAATATTTGACTTTGTTACCAGTTTCTGCACCCAAAGGGAAACTCAAGACACTCAGATCTGCTATCACTCAGTAAAGGTGCAATAATAGCATCATCATTTTATACACAGGGATAACTGAGGCACAGAGACGTTAAGTGACTTCCCAGGCTTACCAAAGAAATCAATGGCAGAGCCAGGAAAAGAACTCACATCTTGGGCGTCTCAGCTTGTGTACATGTATAGCACTGCTGCAGCACTATGTACACAGCTCTCCCATCAATATTAGGTACTCTACAGCCTCATAACACTGTCTACACCACGGGTTAGGTCAGTATAACTACATCACTCAGAGGTGTAGATTTTCCACTGAATTACGTATAGTGACAACTTGGTAGTGTAGGCTAAGCTTTAATTCTGAGTTCTCAACAAGTCCGTCCATCCTCTGTTGTATCTTTCAAAGAATTAAAAAGACTTTAGTCTACAGTGTACTCCATCTGGTAACTTTCACAGCACTAATTATCACATTAAAAAAGAAAATTGCAGAGGAGGATAGGTTTTCCACATTAAAACTAATTGGCACCATCACTGAAGAGTCAACACTCCTAAAATGGTCAATTTTGCAAACAAATGCCAAAGGGCATATCTGCAAATCTGTAAACTCAATTAATTGCCTTCGTTTGTGTAGAGGTCAGGCATATTTTTATGCATATTTTTATTTCTGCTCCTTTAAACTTTTTCAATAGGGCTAGAGGGTCAAATACAAACATGTATTGGGAAAAAAACAAATCGAAAGCAACATATTGAAAAAAAATAACCATGCTATATTGGTGCAAGTTCTGTACCACTACACTGGATTAACTTCACTGACATGTCCCGTATAAATTCACAAAATTTGACACATTAATTCTACCTAGTATGTTTTCTGGATGAAAATTTTCAGCTTCATTGGAAGTGTTAAGCTGAAGCTAGCAGGAAGCTGAGCTTTACTGCAAATTGATTTTTCAAATCTTCTGTAGTAAATTATTTCCCATTTGCAAACAAACTGTATTCAATTATATTTTTTACTAGCAATATACACTTGTAACTATTTTTTCCTTCAAATTGCTGTTTCCAGATAGCACTTTTATACTTATTTGCATAATGAAAACAAATTCTGCTGCCTATCTATTCCCCATTATAATCTACCACTACCCATAAATCAATATGTCCTTTATTCTCAATGAAAGGGTAGTGCAGTTATATTTCTTTTTTTTAAAAAAAAATACAAATACTACAAATGTGGAGAGGTAACATTTTCTCATACGCTCTTATGCAGCTTCCTTTCCTATTATTTCTTCTCTCCTTTACCAGAGGCAAGCTGGATCTAGCACTGCCCACTTAATGCTGAAGTCCAATCCTGCAACTCTTGCTAACATGAGAAGTTCTCACTTTCAGGATTACTCTCATGAATAAAATATGTAGAATTAGACCCTTAATCTTCCTTTTGATATAACAGGATACATTTTTAAAATGTTGTAAATCAATGTATAGGATAAATTTTCTTGTCAGTTATACTAGTGATGCCAATGAGATTGCACTGACATGAGTGAGAAGAATTTGGACCATAACATGCAAATACTGGGCAACGAAGTGTGCATGCGCATGATCAAGCCAGACAGCCATGCATAGAATGGGATGGGTATGATACTCTTCAACGCAGGTCTACACATGATTACTTTGGGACCACAAAAACTCTGGGAAGGAAGGATGGAGCTTTCATTGAAACTGGCTAACAATGAAGGACTATGCTAGCCAGCTCTAAACCAGCTGGGCTTTGGAAAGGTCTGTTCTCCGAGTCCTTATTACTGAAGCACAGGAAATACGATGTCCATTGGACTGTTTTTTTTCCCCACCCAGTACAATTGTGATGCTCTCCTCAGGACAACCAGAACCATAAGCCACTGTGTAACCCCTCTGCCTCAGTGAAGAAGAGTTTTGCTTAAACTGAGTGTCATCTGCTTGCCACACCAGTCAATCCTCCTTTATATCCAATCCTCCCCACCAGCAACTCCACAAGTATCTGCCAGTCTAAATTTTGCCTTGGATGTAACAACCAGTGATTCCCCAGAGATGTCTCTGCAGCGTCTAGACCCTCTCACTGGACCCTCACAGAAATTATTACGTTTGCTGTCTCTAAAGAGACAGTGCACACCCCAGCCTGTTAGGTTTGCTAAGGACTCTCTCTTTACTTCAGTGTAATGGGAACCAAGTAAAATATAAAACCAAGAATAAATTTATTAATAAAAAACAGATTTAAGTTCTACCAAACAAGGATAAAGGAGATAGAAAAGGGTTACAGACAAAACAAAACCAACATCCTTTCTAGTGCCTACAATTTAATTCTAACAAGCTATGTCATTGCCCAGCATCCACATATCAAGCTAACAAGCATCTCGAGCCCTTCCTGGTAGGAGGATCCAATGTTCTCAGAATCAGAGGGTGTTGTCCTCAAGAGCCAGGAAGACTTTCTGGGAGTACTGACTCTGTTCCCTGGTGTGCTCACTACACTACTTCCTCCATTGCTTGTTAGCGTGATTGCTTTGTTTACACAATATATAAATATACTTTCATAGCCATCGGTTTGTAAGCAAGCTGGTCACACACACAAATCCACAGTCCTTTGTCTACGGCAGGCTTGCCTTATGCACTGCTTCCCGAACACATTTTAGGAACGTATTTCCAGCACACATACATAACTCTTTATACACAAGCCATACATAACCACACAGTGCTATTCCTAATCAGCATGTCACTAATTCTATATGATATTTTACTCAATATACTTTTATAGTATGATAATATTGTATACAATCACTTGATTCAATTGCATATTTTGGAGTTCAGACCCCGTTCTCCACTGGGGTGTCTGGACCCTGATTATCATGAAAACCTGACAGGACATGACCAAACTTCAGCAACTCAAGTGTTTTGTGTTAAGTGTTTTTGTAATTATTATTGTTTTATTGCATATTGACAAAGAAAACCATGTTTCACCTTCAGTTTAATCTTTCTTCCCTGGGAAGCTTCTCTCTGCTGATGAGAGAACTGACTGACAATTGATCCCAGTACTGCAGTTCAAAGGCAAGTCAGTTACTGCTAATGTAATAAATCACCACAGTTTGACAATTGGGACTCTCATCCCAGCCAAACAGTAAGACAGACACAGACTCAAATCATAATACAAATAGGCTGGTGAACATTTTCATACCTGACAAACAAGGCAAAGAGAATAGAAATAACAGTAGCTCAAAGTCAAGTCTCAAGTGCTCACATTTTGTTATCTGCATTGAGTATGATCAACAGAAAGAGGCATGCAAGCTCTATTTGTATTGTCAGTGTTAGCTGGGTGCTGAAATGGGTAAAGTTATGTTAACCTGGAAGCCATTAGTAAATATCATCTTTGTTGAGACAGTTCTGGTAGGTTCACAGTTGGTTCCTTTAAAGTATCCATCTTCGGTAATTTACATGGACCTCGTTGTCATAGTATCTGAGTGCCTGACAATCTTTAATATACTGAATGGAGCTGGGGCGGAACTGGATTTTTGACCATGGGAAATTCCATTTTTTGGAGGGGTAGGAGAGGGGAGGTTCATTCCAAAATGGAACAAAGCCAAAATTATTTTAAAATTTCATGTTAAACCAATTGGGGGGTGGGGGCGAGGTGTTTCAGGATGATCAACATATTTTGTTTCAAGAAAATCAAAATGTTTCATGCTGACTTTCCATTTTTAAAAATTTTATATAAAACAAAACATTAAACATTGAACCAAAATTTCATTTCAAAATGGAAAAATTGAAATGTTCCATTCTGAAAAAATTAAGTTTGAAATAAAACCATGTCAGCATGCAGTGTTTTGTCTCCCCCACTCCATCCCCCCCAATGCAATTTTGTCAAAATGTCCAGTAAATGTTTTGCTTTTGATTAATTTCCTGATGTAAAAAGAGTCCCCTCAGAAAATTTCTGACCAGCTGTCATAAACAGATAGCTAAGGGTTAATGTTTCTTTTACCTGTAAAGGGTTAACAAAGGGAACCAAACACCTGACCAGAGGACCAATCAGGAAACCGGATTTTTCAAAGCTCAGGG